>NC_056570.1:18278113-18300643 GCF_013358625.1 Macadamia integrifolia
CGCTGGGACTGGCTATTTTTGAAAAGATTACAGGGACACTCAAACAGAGGTTCAGTTGGGAAAGGCTATTTTTAGGCTTGGGATGAGGTGGCACTCTAATAGAGCTTCCACTGGGGATAGGCTAAGGGAGTGCTAGGCTGAGGTAGCACTTCGACAGAGCTTCCGCTAAGAATGGCTATTCCTGGAAAGATTCTAGGGACACTTGGACAAAGGTTCAACTAGGAAAGGCTATTTTTGAAAAAAAAAAATGGGCTGACCTAAATATGGATTGAAGAACTCCAAAGTCTCGAAGAACACTTTGAAGATCCAAATAGAGTTTCAGATCTTAACAAAAATCTCTTCGTAAACCCGAAGAACCTCAAAAAGTAGGGGTTCTATCTCAAGAACACTCAAGGGAGGTGGCTCAAGAACATACTATTTTTGGCTAAAAACTGGATCTAACTAAGAATTTGGATTGATGATCTTCAAGATCCTAAAGAACACTTTGAAGATCCGAATGAGTTTTTGGATCTTGATGAAGATTTCTTTGAAGATCAGAAGAAAATCAAGAGGGGGAAGGGGAGGAAAATTTCACTCTGAAAGGGGATTCAGGTGTTTGTTGGTGTGTTTTTTCTAAGGGAGAGGGGGATTATTTATAGTTTTTTTTTAGCCAAGAGGGAGGGAGGAAATCCCTTTATCCAGTGGACGAAAGGTGTGCCTAAAGTAAAGAGATAGGATTTTTGTCCAATGAGTAAAAAGGGGGGTTGAAGGCAAAAATGGGTGGGGAGGGCTTTTGTCCAGTGGGTAAATAGGGGTTTTCAGAAAAAATGGGAGGAGAGAAATTTTAGCTTGGAAAAGATAATTTTCCAAAAAGTGGGAGGAGAGAGAATGCTTGGAAAAGGAAGTTGTTGAAAAAGCAGGAAGAGAGAGAAAGTTTTATCGAAAAAAAGTAGTTTTCAAAAGAGCGAGAGGAGAGAGAAAAGAAAAAAAGGTAGTTTTTAAAAAAGCAAAAAGAGAGAAAATTTTGCCAGAAAAGGCAGTTTTTGCTTTTAAAAGAGAGAAAATTTTAGTTTTCGAAAAAGCAAGAGGATAAAGAAAATTTTGCTAGAAAAGGTAGTTTTCAGAAAAGCGAGAAGAGAAAGAAAAGTTTACCTGGGTGTGGGTGATGTCACAAGTGCACGAATGAATGGGTGTGTGGGCCATGTGTGCATGGTGTGCGGGCATCATGTGCACTGTGTGCGGGCTAGGTGTGCATGGTGTGCGTGAACAATGTTCATGGTGTGTGGCAGGGCCACGCACAGTGTGCCACGGTGCCTCTCATAGTGTGTGGCAAGGCCAAGCATAGCGTGCAGTGGACCAGTGCACAGTGTCCAGCAGACCAGCACACAGTGTGCAATGGACTCGCACACAGTGTGCAGCAGGCCCACGCACAGCATACGGTAGGCCTGTGCATAGGTGTCCTGCCAGGCTAGGCTTGGCTGAGCTGGCTGGCTTGGCTGTGCTGGCTAGCTTGGCTGGGCTGGCTAGTTGGGTGGCCGGCCGGGCCAGTGTGCGCGATATACGCACGAAAAAACGTGATTTCCTTGAATGATTTTCGGAGATCTGTCGGTCTAATTTTGGCGTATCATATATCATCAAAATCATATTTTTGAGCACTATCCATCTGTATGGTCATCTTGACCGGATTCCTTCATATATGAAAAGTCAAAATTGGACCCCTTCCCTCCCGCACAGGGATTTCTAGGGTTTCAGAGCTGGGAGTGTTTCGGGGTTATCTGGGTAGGTAGGGGATGAAATTAAGGGTGTTTGGGTTTGGTGAGGGATTTTTTTAGGTTTCTAGCGGGATTGTTTGCGCTTGAGGCATATGTGCTGGAAGGCGCGACATGCGTGGGACAAAACTTGATTTTCTGGGAATGATTGCCAAAGATCCGTTGGTCTGATTTTGGCGTATCATATATCATCAGAATCACATTTTTGAGCACTATTCATATGTTTGGTCATCTTGACCAGATTCCTTCATATATAAAAAGTCAAAATTAGACCTTCCTCTCTCCCGCATGGGGATTTCTAGGGTCTTGGGTAGGGGAATGTTTCCATCAACATCTCTATCAGTCGGAAGTCAGAAGTCGCGTCCAATATCCATATTTTATTATAGCCAGAGGAGGGTGGCAAAATTGGGTGTCTACACCTGCAGAAGATGTTAGTACATGAAAAATGTTCTTCCTAGGCTGGACTTCCATCTGCCAGTCTTAGGGTTTTGGTCTATGAGATCGGACCACTCATAACCATCTCAAAGGGATTGGGCCACCTGGGGCCGGGTTAACGACATTGGGCCACTTGGGGCCAGATAAGTGTGATTGGGCCACCTAGGGCCGGTTCAATGAAATTGGGCCACCTGGGGCGGGGTAAATGTAATTGGGCCACTTAGGGCCAGGTAAATGCAATTGGCCCACCTAGGGTCAGGTCAATGAAATTGGGCCATCTGAGGCGGGGTCTATGAAATTAGTCCACCTGGGGCTGGGTCAATGAAATTTTACCTCCTAGGGCCTGATAAATGCAATTGGGCCTCCTGGGGCTGGGTCAATGAACTTAGGCCTTCTGGGGCCCGATAATTGATATGAGGCCACCTGGGACCAGGTAAATGCAATTTCTTCTCTTCTTGATTTTCCCTTTATTCTTGTTTCTTGGCTCTTTAATTTGGAATGTTGCCTTTTAATCTTGAATTTTGACCAATAAAATTTTGACCTTCACTTTCCTCTTTTTCATATGATATAATTTCCACCTACTACATGAATTTCTACCTTTCCTATGAATTTTTACTTCCTATGTAATATAATTTGCAACTACCACCAAAATAATTTTGAATTTGGTATTTGGTAGTAAGAAACTTTGGTTTGCACTTGGATTTGGAATCTCAAATTTTTTTTTTTTGGAAGATGAATTTTTTCCTATAAAATGGTTCCTCTTCCTTGTCCATTCCTCATTCTAACTTTTCTGGGTGAAGTGAGTGGGTTTCGAGTTTCTGGAGCCCTCAGGTTTTTCTTAAAGTTCTCCTTCTTGTTCTTGAAGTTCTTCATCTTGTTCTTGAAGATCTTCATATTACTCTTGAAGATCTTGAAGATCTTCATCTTGTTCTTGAGGGAGGAGTTATTTGGAGAATTTGATATTCTTATGGGCTTTTGTGCAAATTGAGAAACATTCTAGGGTTTTTTGTAAATTGAGAAACTTTCTGGGGTTTCTTGTAATTTTAAAAAATATGGCTAAAAGGAGAAATAGAAAGAATTTGGGAGAAGTCCAACTTGAGAGTTGCAGTAGTTCTTCCCATAGGCCAATTGGTACTCCGGGCAGACTTTTCGCAATAGTCGGAATCACATCTGCAACTCCATATGGGGTTCTTGGGTAAGTCTTTACATTGTACTCATTATTTTGATTATCTTTTATTTTTGTTTTGTTTTTCTCTCTTTGTTTTATTATCTTTTATGTTGTTTTTACTTTTTGTTATTTTTTCGTTCTTTATTTCCATTAGCATGAGGGGAGGGAACCACCTACCTTAGCATTGTATGGCCATCCGAACATGGTTCAGTCATGGCATAGGATGCTTCCTGGTAGAGTGAAGGAGATGGTTGATGCATCCTACCTGTGTCAGCTAGCCCTTGTATAGACCCAAAAGTTCAATCTCGCACTGGTGAGGCCCTGATGGATTGGTGGTGGCCGAGTACTTATTCTTTTCATGTTCTTATTGGTGAGATCATCATCACCCCCCCTATGCTTCTATGCATTGACAGGCATTCCATTTGGGGGTAGATCCATGACCCTACCCAGGATTTCGACGGTTGAGGAGTTCACAGACCTAACTGGCATTACCATTGCTACCGGCTAGATATACATCCGCCTAGGGGAGATTAGTGCCAGATGGTGGAAAGTCGGCCTGGGGGAGAACCCAGGCAATGTCTTTGGTGGCCCATTCTTTCTTACTGTTTGTTGTGGTCAGTGTCTCTTCAGTGATCTCCGAGGGGGAGTAGATATCTGCCTGGTGTTCTTCCTCTGAGATCTTCGTGTAGTAGACTCTTGGGACTGGGATGGGGCTGCCTATGCATATCTCCTGTGGTCCTTAGATCTGCTGTCATATGGAGACAGGGCCCTCAAGGGGGCAGGCTACATTATTCAGGTAACCTTCCTTCTTGTACCCATTTCCATTCATTCATTTAGATTGTACTTTCTTACTTTAATCTCTTGGAATAGCCCTGGTGCTTTGAGAACTTGGAGACCATAGCTCCTTGATGAGTACATTTACATGTGAAATCTAGGGTAGTAAAACATGCATTTTACATATTTAGAATGGAGCTACCTTAGGTTTTACTCTCTTTTTGTAGGTTTTATATTTTCAAGGCCTTAAGGACAATCGGACACTATATCTCTAATTTTACACATAAAGAGGTCTTGCTTCTTTTCATGGTTGCGAAGAGGGAAAAATTCCAAGCAAGCTTGATGTGTTCAATTAAAAATACCACATCCGTTTGATCATCCACACAAATGACTATTCTTTTCGGGCTAGAAAAAGAATAATGGATCAGAACTGAACCGAGATACAGAACCAGCCCATCTACAGTTGTCCCAGGGGTATAAGGAATATTTCAAATTCCAACAAGGATCGATGGACCACACCCTTAAGTGATTGAAGATTCTTTCTTAGTAATAACAACTACCTAGCGTAGTTGGTGAGTTGTGGTGTGCAAAAATAAAGAGAAAATAAAGAGAAAAAAATAAGAAAGAAAAAGACAAGGGCATGGATGGAATTTTCCATTAAAATAGAATATTATCCAAATCAAAGCAAGAAAAATCAGAAAGGGGGTTTCTTGTGCAAAAAGTGACAGAAATGAGGAAATAAAAGAGAAAAATAGAAAAAAGGGGAGAAAAAAATAGGAAAGAAAAAAAAAAAAAAGGGAAAAAGGAAGAAAAATAGTTGGAGATTCCCTACTTCTAACTTGGACATCCTCCTCTACTCCCTCCCTATTCCTTATAAAAGGGAGTCCACAAAACCCTAATGGGTGGTCCCTGTCTTCCTCTCTAATTCTCTTCTTAGGTTTTTTTTTAAGTTTCTCTTTCTCTTTTCTCTAGTTTTCTCTTTTTCTAGCTCTAGTTCTAGGTTTTTGCTTTAAACACTTTTGTAAGTTCTTTTTATTAAATTAATGCAAGCACTTTTATTTTTGATTCAGTCTCTTATTTTTATTGTTTAAGCAATTGAAGTTGTAATTTTCAAGTTTTAGTTCTAGGCTTAGTTCTAGGTGACAAGAACAAGCTATGGAGCATGTATTTCAAGTTCGATTTTTCTCTTCAGATTTGTTTTCTCTATTACTAGAAATTTTGGATTTGGTTTATTCCAGATATGATTTTTAGTACTGGTAGTATCTCAAATCGATCAAGTTTTCAGTTCAAGGATTAAAGTTCAAGTAAGTAGGCTCCATCAGTAGTCTTCTCTCCCCCCTCTCATTCCCTCTTCTTGCTACCCCTTTATTCTTGAAGTAGGATTTAAATATCAATTTTTACTTTGATGCTTTCCCTTTCTCCCATAGTCCTTGGCCAGATGCATGTGTTGGTTTTGCCCCTCTCTAGCTATGGAACCATCCTTTTATTTTGATTATTTACTTTTCAGCCCTTCGCCTAAAGCCAAGTAGAAAAGCCCTTGTAAGAGTACTCTCTGGTCAAGTAGGGAAGCTCATATTATTTATGGTGCATCCCTCGGGCTAAGTAGAGATACCTACTTATGTGCCTCTCTCTGGCTTTTTTCCCTTTTATTTTATTTATTTACTTTTCAATACTTTTATTTTCATTTATTTTCTTTTTAATTATGTAGTTTGAGTATTTAAATTTCTAGATGTGAATGGTTAGGTCGCTTTTAGATGCACTTGTGTTAGGTCTATAGTTAAAATTAGATCACCATAATGAATCTGTTTCGCATTACTAGAAGAAGATACCTACTTGTGTTTGACCCGTCAGCTACACTGATCCGTATGCTTGCGTTACTTTTAAATCTCAAATAAGTTTTTGGTGTCATTGCTGGGGAGACAGTTCTATGTTATTTTTCACTTTCTTTTGGTAAATCGGAGTGCTTTGCTTGCTTTGTTTTTTTTTTTTTCTTTTTTTTCTTCTATTGAATTCCTGAGAAGAACAATTTACAATAGTAGTTGTATCGGTGGAGGTCGTCATGCCTTATAGTATGATAAAGACCAGTTTTGCCTTATAGCAGTACCTCAGGAATTGACCTGAGCAACCCCGAATCCCTGCCAGTAAGCTCCCAAAAAACCAAAAAAAATAAATAAATAAAAAGTTTTTCTTTCCATTCATTTGTGTTTGTCTTACTCTAGTTGTGGGTAGTTTTTCTGTTGCATGAGTGTTAGGTGGGTACGTAATACTAAGAATCAGTTAGAAAGAAGAAATCCAAGAAGTAGTGAACCTATACATTTGCTCTCTTTAAAACCTTTCAATATGGGAGACCAGCAACATAACCCTCCACCTAAATCTCTGAAAGATAGGTTCTACCCTGCTAGAATAGCCCAACCGTCCTGCATAATTCTACCACAAGCGTAAGGCAATAATTTTGAGCTCAAATCTTAATACATCAGTATATTGCCCCACTTCCATGGGCAGAGCTCTCAGGATGCAAACCTATTTCTAAGGGAATTTGAAGAGGTATGTGTTCTAAGTAAGATTCAGCAACTTTTTGATGATGTTGTTAAGCTTAGGTTCATCACTTTTACATTAAAGGACCAAGCTAAGAAGTGGTTGTATGGGTTACCCACCAATTCCATAACCACATGGGAGAAATTCATAGTTGCCTTCCTCAAGAACTTTTCCCAACTCACAAGACCAATAAGCTTAGAAGTGATATCCTTCAGTTTAGGCAAAAGCCTAGTGAGCCATTTTCTAAACTTATGGAGAGATTCAAGCATCTACTCCAAGAATGCCCTCACCATGGCCTACACTTATGACATTTATGTCAAATAATTTATATGGGTATTGATTACCGAACTAAACAAATGATGGAGTCAATATGTCCTGAGGGATTCACATCCTTTATAGATGAAGGAAAGGCATAGGAATTCTTACTTGACTTAGCTGACAAAACTCATGAGTGGGAATCAACCCAAGAGAGTGAAAGAATCATAGGAGGAAAAGGATATTTTGAGGATGGGATAGTGGCTAAGGAACCTATTTGGATAGCCTAATCAAGAGGATTGAGGTGGACGGACAATCAGGTGATCAGGCCTCGGCGCCATCCTCTGGGGACCACTGCTCATTCTCTTTTGAATGATCTCACTGAGGTATGCCATGTTTTCCACTGAAATTCCTTCTATCTCATGTTGTACTTACTTTTATTTGGATTTACAGGTCACCTGGAGACCATTCCATTGCCACGTATTTTCATATTCTGAAGGATTCGCATTGGCTAAACACTTATCCGAGAATTGAGTCCTTTTTCGAGGCATTTGGGGCCATGTCTGGTATTGGGAGAGAGAGTGGTACCCCAGTGGTCAAAAATCGAGTCATGCCCCTCTCCCGATCTTCCTCCACCCACTATGCACTACCCAGAGATTATCTCAGCAGACAAGATGAAGCGTTTGGCTGACGGAGTATGGGATGACTCACTTCTTGATCAGGATAGGGACTACAGAGCCTTCTTGGAGGAGGAGACAGTATGCATCCCTCTCGATCATGATGGTCTAGTGGTATGTTGCCCTTCCTTGAATATTTCCTTCAAATTCTTTCTTGTTTTGATCTTGACTAATGTTCTTTCAAGGGAGATTGTGACATGTAGATCCTTCTACTGTTCGATCGCATGCCAGTGCTGTTGATCCTTCATAAGCGAGACCCTCTACCAGTGCAGGTGGGTCTCTCAGAGTTACTAAATGCCCTTCCATGGTTTCCCTGCTTGGAACTATCCTAATGCGGTCAACCCCAGTCTCCCTCATCTTCTGGAGTAGAAGATGCTTTCCTCGGGCTGCCCATTCCTTATAAATATTTAAGTATTTGATCATCCTTCCATTAAATCTTGAATTCCTTTGGCTGATATGCTCTTTCTCAGTTGTCTCTAGAGATCAATTCTGAGATTAGGAGGATGCATCATGGCCTATGCGAGACAATTGTTGCCAAGGTATTTCATATTTTTCCCCTTTTTTCTTTTTTCCTTCTTCTTTCATTATTCTTCTTCTTTATCCTTTCCTATATTCCTTAAGATGGGAGGATTGCCGCCTTGGAGAGGAAAGTTGGTTCAAATGAGTGGGAAATTACACGGTAGGATGCACTGATTCAGGTCATGACCCAGAGGCTAGAGCAGGCAGGACTAGCATCATCGGATTCCCCGATACTCCATGAGGACGATTCAGAGTATGGCTCAGATGATGACTTTTGACCCATAGGGATTTGTTCCTGTATGTCTTGTAAACACAAACACATGTTTATTTTCCGTTTTCTTTTTCCCTCCCCCTTGTTTGTTCATCCTTTTATTTTAGCATCTTATAAATGAAAACTGATCTTTTGTAGAAAGAAGAACTTTTTTTTTTTCTGTTTACAATGTTTAGGCATAATCAATTTCATAACTCAAGTCATAATTAGAATAATCGAGATAACACAAGAATCCAAATACTTTCTCATTCCATTACCAAGTGAATTACATGAAAAAGGGAACAATCTTCCTACCACAGATGGGATAGGTGAGTAACAAAGTGGGGAGACAATTCTTGTGGTGGGTGAAAATTCACTAGCTTCTCTGGGTCTGTCACCTCGAGCCCATATTGTCGGCTGATGTACATAGGCAAATAAAAGGATGTGTGAGTCAATCCCATTAACCTGATGTAAGCACCCAATTTTTTCACCCTTCTCTAGCTATGATGAAATATGGATCTTGGGCACGACTTCCAGGCTTCTGACTGACAGAGATGCTGATAGAGAAATTTCCCTATCGAAAACCCTAGAAATCCCTGTATGGGAAAGAGAAAGGTCTAATTTTGACTTTTTATATATGAAGAAATATGGTCAAGATGACCATACAACTAAATAGTGCTCGAAAATATGATTCCAACGATATATGATATGCTAAAATCGGAACGACGAATCCCCCATAATCATCACCGAAAAAACCTGTAATCGCATGGATGCAGCGTGCACTGGATGAAAGGGCTAGCTCGCGCGTGTGCTGACTACCTTCGGTTGCTTCCCATGGCAGTGGTGTGTGGCTGCAGCATATAGACATATGCACACAGCGCATGCACACATGCACAGGCACACATGCACACATGCACATGCCCACATGCATGCAGCCATGCCCAGCCCCAAGGCCACGCACACACCCCTGCTGACCTTAAGCCTACTGGCCTGTGCCCCCGTGGGCATAGACCAGAGCCCCTATGGCACTAGCTTGCGCCCTCGCAGGCACAGGTCTATGGCCTTGCAACCCTATAGCCCATTCTGCCCTTGGTCCTACTGGCCTGCTCACCCGCGGGCACAGACCACCGCCCCTGCAGGCATAGACTAGCACCTCCGTGGGCACAGACCAGCACCCCTATTGGCATAGGCCCGCAGCCTTGCCAACCTTGCTGCCCACTGCTGCCCACTACTACCCAGACCTGCTACCCACTGCCGCCCACTATTGTCCAGCCCAGCTGCCCACTGCTGCCTAGCCCTGCTGCCCATTGTCATCCACTGCTGCCCTCCCCTGCCCATTGTTGCCCACCGCTGCTACCCATTGTTGCCTATGCATGCACACACCCGCTACCCATGCCCGCATCACCTTGGTCATTACCCGCACTACCTGCCTAAACTAACCATACCTCGGGCCCTTCGGCCTAAACCTATGCATAAACATCAGCGCCTGGGATTGGTGTTGCTCTCTCCTCCCGTTTTTCTAAAAATTACCTTTTTTTAGCTAAAATTTCTCTTTGCTCCCGTTTTTTTTTTTGAATTACCTTTTTTCAGCTAAAATTTCTCTTTCCTCCTGTTTTTCCAAAAATCACCTTTTTCTGGCTAAAATTTTTCTCTCCTCCCATTTTTTCAAAAACCCCCTTTTCCCCACCGGACAAAAGCCCTCCCCACCCATTTTTGCCTTCAAGCCCCCCTTTACCCACTAGACAAAAATCCTACCTCTTCACTTTAGGCAAGAACCCCCCTTCCATCCATTGCATGAAGGGATTCCCCCTCTCCTGTTTAGCAGGAAAAAACTATAAATACCCCCTCCTTTAGAAAAAATAGACCAAGACACCAGAATCCCCCTTCCTTCTTTCATAGTGAAATTTTCCTCTCCTCCCCCTCTTGATTTTCTTCTGATCTTCGAAGCGATCTTCGTCAAGATCCAAAAACTGATTCAGATCTTCGAACTGTTCTTCGGGATCTTGAAGAATTTCAATCCAAATTCTTAGTTAGATCCTAGTTTTTAGTCAAAAATAGTATGTTCTTGAACCACCTCCCTTGAGTGTTCTTGAGTGTTTTTTAGTGTTCTTGAGATAGAAACCCCCCTTTTTAAGGTTCTTCGGGTCTATGAAGAGATCTGTTAAGATCTGAAACTCTGTTCGGATCATCAAAGATTTCTTCGGGACTTTGAAGTTCTTCAATCCATTTTTAGGTCAGCCCTTTTCTTTTCAGAAATAGCCATTCCTAGCCGAACCCCTGTCCAAGTGTCCCTGGAATCTTTCCAAAAATAGCCATTCTCAGTAGAAGCTCTGTCGAGGTGCCACCACATCCCAAGCCTGGAAATAGCCTCCCCTAGCCGAAGCTCTGTCCGAATCCAAATTCAAAAATAGTCTTCCCTAGCCGAAGCTCTATCCAAATCTAAATCTGAAAGCAACCATTCCTAGCCAGAACTCTATCCGAATATCATCACAATCAGTATCTCTCAAGAAAGGAAGTTAGAAATTAAGATCATCTTCCTCTGAGCCAGGAGAACATGAAAAATACTCCAAACCGGTACTAGTCAGGGCCCACCCCTATTGACCCAAAAAAGGGGTTAAGTTTAGGTATAATTTCCCAACCATCTCATCATAATGGAGACTTTATACATGCCTTGTTCTAGACTATATAGTAGTTTGAATTCAATTAATGTATATATGTGTGATAAATTGGCCATACATATGGAATAGTAATAATTATGGAAAATATTTGTTCTCAAGCATCTAGCAAGAAGACCGGTTGAACCGGGAAAATTAGGTGTTTAACACCTTCCCAACTCTGTAACTTGACACTTACCCTAAATCTCTAGACCAGACCAAATTTTGGGCCCTTCTCTCAGGATTCGGACCCACCCCTCGAGTCCTAGGCCCATAACCCTTGGTGGTGACTCTAAACCCCATTTGTATGATCCTGATCCCCGAATTAGACCATCATCGAAACCCCCATCTCAAATGATGAATTTTACACTCTTACAAAATAGGCCTTTATGTATCACCAAGCGGCAATACGGTGGTGTGGGGCCCACAAGCAAAGCACACCACGACACGAACCCCTCCCCTCACATAAAAGTGAATAAAAAGAGAGGAGAGGGGACGGGGGGATGCATAGTCCACTTCTCTGGCCGTGACCCTCACAGTGGCGACTCCACTGGGGATAAATGTCAAGCTTCCAATATTAGATGCTACCTTTAAATCTAAGAACATTTTCCACCACATTTGTTTGAAAACATGTTTGGCTAACCCTATGTTTGCAGTTGTATTCACTAACTGCATCATGCATAATGCTCGAAGTGAAATCACTTGGCAAGGGACTCCCTATCATGCCCGCACCCTCAGGGAGGTTAGTGCATGTCATGGAGATTATTTTGAGGGATACCCTCTTTCTGTACAAGAATGAAAGTTATTGTCAAACGGTGAGGATGTTGTATTTGTGCTAGCACCCTCGAGGAGGTTCGTGCACTTTATAAGATTCTGAGATTGAATACATCATCAAGCAGTGAGGATGTCTGTATTTGTGTCAGTACCCTCGGAGAGGTCCGAGCACTTTATAGCATTCTGAGATCTAATGATGGTTACCCTACATTACACTTTTGCACACATGCACTCACGGTTCTACCACCCCGTGGCCAATTGCTTAACTTCCTGTGTAGTCACGAGTAATATGCAAGGAAGTCACCCCCTTGATCTTGTACCTATGGATATATCAAAAGGATCACGTACCTTGCGTATATAGATCTTGTCAAGGAAACCTTGTCGGTCCTATTGCATCCACCGTATGCTCACATCATGTAGAAAGTAGATGAAGAAGCTAGGAGCGCCACAAGCTAATTTTAGTACTTGTTTGCTGCCTTGAAAAAGAATGTTCCTACATTATATTCTCGTCGTAAAGAATTTCTTTCCTAAAGTGGGTTTCAGATAGGAGGTGGGTCCCACCTCCTTAAAGAAAAAGTCTAGATATGTGATTCAGGGGCAATCCCGTCAGAGTCACGTCAAGTCCTGAGAAAAATCAGGAGGAAGGACACCTAGTGGGAAAAAGGCAAGGAAAGCATGACTTTATTACATGGAATGTCTTATGGGAATATTCTCAATAAGGCATTTGTATGAACTTCCCGCTTATGACATTGGGTGGACTAAGGGCATCAACCCTATCCACCCCTACCATTTAGCAGACTGACCTTGGATGAATTATTGTTTGTTAATTTAGCGAATGTATGAACAAGGACTTGGGAATTCAAGAATCCTAAAATAAACCACTTTTGGTTCAGGCATAATTCCACATCTCAAGTATTCTTTGCAGTCCCTTTGGGTGCGTCAAGGTAATCGATTAACTCGGCTAAGTTCAGAATCACCTCCGTCATCTCTTTGAGATTGTCTATTACCAGGTGATTACAACCCTGTAAGCATGGATCCACCCAACATGGAAACACCCGAATAGGCTTGGGTCCACCTATGGAGACCTTGCAGATAGACATGGCTGAAGTTAAGAGAGGGATAGCTTAGATATTGCATACATTTTAGAACCCTCCCAGAGCTAATCCCAGGAATGAGATGACACCGGCTACGAGAGATGTGGAACAGAATGGAGCTACAGGTCATTGTGGGAATTCTTCCTGAGTTGACTCAGGAGAACTAGAGCATGTCCTACCAACTGGTCAGAGAGGATCTTCACCTTCCCGTCTGAATGATCAAC
The DNA here is from genome assembly GCF_013358625.1 of Macadamia integrifolia. Classification (NCBI taxonomy): domain Eukaryota; kingdom Viridiplantae; phylum Streptophyta; class Magnoliopsida; order Proteales; family Proteaceae; genus Macadamia; species Macadamia integrifolia. The sequence continues at coordinate 18,291,221 of NC_056570.1, forward strand.
GAGGGGCCTATTCTAGGGTCCCTACTCCTACGATAGTGATTGAAGATGAAGGAGAGGAAATTGCAGCACACGTCCACTTTGAGTCTCCGGAGATGGAGAAAGAAAGGAAACTCAGAGAGTAGTTGGAGAAGTTGGAGAACATGACTCGAGCAAGAAAAGGCACAGAAGGCCAAGCAGTGGATTATGAGGAAATGATTTTCTTTTTTGGAGCAAGAATTCTAGAAAAATTCAAGTGGCAGATAGATAGATTTGATGGGCCAAGAGACCCTAAGGCCCATCTCAAGGTCTTCCTCAGCATTGCCAAGTCGTGGCAACGTACAGATAACCAGATGGGGCAAGCCTTTATGTTAACCCTATCAGGACCAGTACTGAGTTGGCTCACACAGTTGGAGTCATCACAAACTTAGAATTGGGAGACGGTAGTGAAGGCCTTCACCAAACAGTACTCCTACAATACTAAGGTGGATGTGAAATGTCGGGAACTTGAGACATTGAGGCAGCAGCCTAAAGAAGGATTCACCGCCTTCTTGATGAGATTTAGGGATAAGGCTGCCAAGATGGCAGATAGGCCTTCAGAAGCAGAGCAGGTACAGATGTTAATAGAGAACTTTTCAAAACCCTATTATGATATTCTTTACTATCAACATTTGTAAACTTTTGATGCCTTGATAGCCACAGGAACATAGGTGAAGAACAAAATTCTGAGAGAGGCCCAGTATCAAGGATCCACCTAAGATACAAGCAAGAACACTCGAGTCGGATGGGGAAAGGGTCTGAAAACTAATATGGTGAGTGCAGTTCAGTAGTTAGTCACACCAGCCACTTCTTCACAGCCCTTTATAATACAAGCAAATCCACTTGCTCAAAAGGCCCCTCTCGCAAGAAGGTAGTTTTTTGATCTAGGAATGCTCGTAATAGCCGCATATGAGAAGTTAAAGAAGCAAGGGCTCCTAGGGATAGTGGCTTCAAGAGTGATCAACAACCCTCCTCCAGCGTGGTATAGGGATCATGAATATTATGCCTACCACACTCAGAAGGGGCATAATATTGAAAAATGTTTGGGTTTACGACATGCAATTCAGGACTTGGTAGACAATGGAACCATTGAGGACAAGGTCAAACAACCTCCCAATGTCAATACCAATCCACTCCCTGATCATGTGAACAATCTGGATGAAGAAGACATAGAGAGTGACCCTACTCAACTCATTGTACCTAGAGCTCAGAAGAATCATATGAATGTCCATGCTTATAGGAAATCATGAGTCAAAGGCTAGAATCATAAGGACTCCCAGAAGAAGAGAATCATCAGCAGAAGAATTAGAAGATCATATGCCCTCCATTCATCCTTCCTCATCCATAGAGCGGTCCACCACACCATATTATCAATCCCCACCATATCATCCACCCCCACCATATTATCAACCTCCACAATGTTATCATCCTCTGCCATATCATCAACTTGCCCCCCACCATTAAAGTGAAGGAACCTCCTCATCCTAGCACCCCTAGTCTTCATGTCCTACCTCTCACATTACATCATCCTCATATCATCCCACTTCATATCCCTCATCACCCTCATACCAATCTCATTCTTAAGGTTTGGTGTATAACCGAAAGGAAGAATGGATGGATGGGTCCAATTAAAAGGATGTGCTTGCACCACCTGATTCCCCAAAAATGACCTTATCAATGGAGTCAGTAAATGCATTAGGGGAAGACCAGGAGAGTGATCCCACTTCTCTAATTCATCCTATTGTAACTTTAGAAGACAAGCCAGAGGTAATTGAAGAGATTACTACTGATCTTCTCAAAGCGGTAACCACATTGGCCATAGTGGAGCAGATCAAGTAATACACTTCCCTACTCCACATAGGAAGTGACATTGAGGATGATGAGTCAGGACTAGTCCAACTTTGAGCCAGTAATGATAGGACCAACCCTATGAAAATCTTTTGGTCCGTACGCTCTGAATACTACGAGCGTTTGGATACCGTAGAATTTGATGGTCTTGAGGAATCTGATGAAGAGTCAAGTGGGAGTGAAATCAATAAAAAAGAAGATGATGACGATGAAGATGATGATGAAAATGAAGATGAGAAGGATGGAGATGACTCTAATTCTTGAGAGGATGATGGGTATCCAGACTGGGATGACTACCAAGGGCCTTGGTACAATGATTATGATGATGATTCAGAATATTACTCACCAGAACATCTGACATGTTTCTCAGTCTATGCCATTGGCAATGATGACCTAATAGCTGATCCCACAGGTGGCATTTACCCTTCCCTATGCATGGAGGGAGATGATTCTACATCAAATTCAGAAAATGATGGGGAATCTAGAGAGTCGACGCAAGTTTATATGGAAGAACATTACTCCACATTTGAGTTGGAAGAAAAACTATGTGAAGTGTATTCCAACACATTGAGAATGCAAGAAAGGATAAAAGAAATTGACAAAATGTTGGGGAAGTAGCCGTCAATGGTCTTTACTACTAGGAGCAATTGGATGATCTGGAGGAAATAGGACCAGATGACATAATCATGGAGGCAATAGTCGCGGCATTCCAACAGCTTTCCAATGTAGTCAAGAAGCTACAAGCTAGGGCTATGGATATTTGTGGAGGTCCTTGACTTCCCACCCCAAGCAGGGAAGGAGAATCAGAACAAGAAAATGATTCTATGGTGGAGATAATCACCCTAACCAATAGTGATGATGAAGATAGTTATACCACGGAGTTTATTGTGAAAAAACCAATCAACGTGATGGAAACTAGAAGTGGAAAAGACTACAAGGACAAGGCCCTAACAGTAGAACAACCAAGGGCTAATGAGACCAAAACTAGCAGTATAAAGAAAGAGCCAGAGAACCCAGTCTGGGTTTAACTCAAGAAGTCCCAGGCAAATATCTCCATTTGGGGATTGTTGATGGCGTCCTCTTCGCACTGTGAAGCAGTCTTGAAGTCTCTCGCTAATGTGCAAATGCCAATCGAGACACCTCACATATAATAGGAGCAACATATGCAGTGCAGTCTCTGATGTTCTTGGATTCTGAGTTTCCTAAGGAAATCCAACACAATTGGGCTCTCCACATTACAATTGAATGCCTTGGCAAAGTGGCTCCCCAGGTTCTTATTGGTAACGGGTCCACTTTGAATGTGCTACAATTGAGATCAACAAAGAGTATCGGCATCAACTTGGAAGAAATGAGGCCAACCACCCAAACCATAAGGGCATACGATAATACCAAAAGGAAGATCCTTGGCATCATTACCCTTGCTATAAAGATTGGCCTGATGAAGTTTGATGTTGATTTTCAAGTCATTGATATACCGGAAGCTTTTAACATGCTCTTGGGGAGACCTTGGTTGCATCCTGCGAAGGCGATGTCCTCTAGTCTCCATCAAAAAATGAAGTTTGTTCACAAGGGGGAGGTGGTCTTAGTGGCTGAAGATCCTGAAGTGGTTAACACTCTGGCCAACATTGGAAATGGCAAAGAACAAGATTAAGAGGTGCAACTGAGTGGTTTTGAATTAGACACCACTTGTGCAGCCATTACCAAAAAAGCTCCAAAGGAAAAAATCCCAGCTAACTATAAAGCCATTTAGAGTCTGCCAATGAATCAGATGATAAAGAATAGGCAGTGCTTTCCTAGCATAGGGCTAGAAAAATGTCATCAAGGAGTTCCAAAGCAGCTTAGTTTGGCAGTGAACAGAACATGCAGAATGAAGTCCCAGGAAATGGTATCAAATGCTTTCTGAATGTCAATATTAATACCAAGACCCCCTCCTCCTATGGCTGAGAACATCATATTGGCTAGCTCTGAAGCCAATCCAATATTAGTGTGAATCAACTTGCCAAATTGGAACGCCCCCTGCTCTTCAGAGATTAGCCTTGGCAGCAAGAAGGGCATTCTTGTAGCAAGGATTTTAGAGACAACTTCGTAGAGAAAATTCCCCATGCATAGAGGACGGAATTTTTCAAGAGAAGTTGCTCCATCAATCTTTGGGATCAAGGCTAAAAAATTGTTATTCATACCTTGGGGCATTTTACCAGTGATAAAAATTTCTATAACTGCTCTGATAAAGTCACCTTTTATAACATCCCAACAGTGCCTGAAAAAATATCCAGGTAAGCCATCTGGACCTGGAGAGCTATCAGGATCCAGGGCCCAAACGACTTTCTTGATCTCTACTGCACTGAGGATCGTGTCCAGGGAAAGTAAGTCAACCTCGTCTACAAGCGAAGGGATGGCGTTCAGCAGGTCCAAGTGCTTAGTGACTAGCAAACTTCTGTGAAAAGACTGGAAATAATCTATCATATGATCTGCAATCCCGTCTTTGTTAGTTACCTTTGAACCGTCTGGTTTTTCCACCATTTTGATCATGTTCCTTGCCCTCTTGATTTTAGCATAGAGGTGGAAGAATTTGGAATTCCTATCTCCTTGTTTTGACTAAGTAATATTGGATTTCTCTGCCCACAGCTTTTCATGATTTTTTAGAGCACTTAGATAGGCTGTTTTAGTATCTGCCTCCTTCCCAAATAAAGTGCCATTCATACCTGAAGCTTCAATTTGGCAATGGATATCGGCAAGGGCCTCTTTTGTTCTAATTAATTCAACTTCAAAGTTCAAGAAGACTTGCCTCGCCCAAGCTCGAATGACTGGCTTTAGTCTTTTGAGCTTGTGAGAAAAGATGAAGCTAGCTGACCCATATATGGGTTGGGACCATTCTTCTTGGATTACCTGAGTAAAAGAGGGATAATCAAGCCAAAATTTGTGCATTTGAAAAGGGAAATTACCCTGCTTGGGATAGGCCTCTGAGACAACAAGAATCGGGCAGTGGTCTGAGAAATCTCGGTGAAGTACAGATTGGGCACAGTCCTAAAAGTGATTCAGCCAGGCTTCGTTGCAGAGACCTCTATCCAGAACAGCCACCACATTCCCTCTCCTCCTGTTATTTGACCAAGTGAATTGGGGACCACACGAGGGAATTCGTAGTAGAGAGCAAGAATCAATCATTGCTTCGAATTCCGCTACCGAGCCCAAACTGAAAGCACCCGGACCGTGCTTTTCATGAGAGGCAAGGGTGGCATTGATGTCACCTACCACAAGCTAAGGGTCTAACATCACAAGCACTGCTGCAAGGTCCATCCATAGCTCTCTTCTTTTCACCTTGAAATTGCTGGCATGAATGGCTGACAAAAAAACATGCTTATTTTTCCAAGCAACCTTAACGGACAGCTGCTGCTTAGACTTTGACATGATAGAAGGCTTGGCTAGCCCTCTCTTCCACATCAACCAGAGATTGGGGACCTTGTCCTCTCTAGTGTTATGAATCATGTCTACATCGAATCCATTTTTATTAAAAAACAAAGCAGGGAAAGCAGATGAGTCTACTATAGGTTCTGCCAAACAAATGATATCAGGGTTTTTTTCCATAATAAATCATCTCAACGCCAAGCGATCTGCGGCCTTCTTGAATCCCCTAACATTCCAAAACAATGCTTTCATTGATCACTTTGATGGATTTGCCAACCGTTCAGACCTTCTGGTCTACTCCGATGTCATTGGTGCCTTGTCCTTCTTTGGAAGATCGACTCCAGCTAGCTCTCTTAGAGAAGCTCGGGCAACCATGTCATCAACATGCGCTATTTCTTCATGGTGGAGGAAAACTGCCCCGCCCTGAACGAGAGTAGGTGATATGGACGTAACCTTGTGTTCAAAACTGTCTGAACCGTCCTCATCAGATTGATCAAGGCCATTTGCGGCAAAACCCATTCCGCCCAGCCCATTTGAATGACTAGGTTGGTCATTTGCACTAGAATCTTTTGAGATTGCCACGTTAGAGTCCTGATTAGCTGAATCAGCATGACCTTTTTGAATTGGTAATAACCTCAATTGACCCTGATCTGGAAAGAATCCTATCCGCTGCCGCTTCCCTATTATAAGAGTCATTAGAGGATCCCAGAATGGTAGGAGATCAAGCGTGAGAATGGAAGAAAAATCTCCTCCATCAACGTGCTGGCTGGATAGGTCATCGTCGCCTCCACCACCGTTCCTTGCTCCCATCGCCGACTGAGACTGGTTGGCATCATCTGCAAAAACGGCTATGATCGATCTTCTTACAATGACCACTTCTTCCAAGACTATCTTCATAAATTATGACTTGAAAGAACCAATCGCTCACCTTTGTCAGGCTGTCATCTCTCAACTTGTATCTCTTCAATCCTTCTGCTACCCACCTCTACCTCTACCATGACCCTAGCATATCCACCAATGGATGTTGCACGGGTTCTACAGTCAAGAGCCATCGGCCTACCAGCAGCCTTGGCCATCGTGAGCAGAACTTTCTCGTGCCAGTATTCAAGAGGAAGGTTTGGGAAGCGAATCCAGACCATCCTAGTAACAGGCTGTTTTTCATGGACATTGAAGTCCCTCTTCCACCTTTGGAATCTAACCATCTGAGATCCCTCTCTGACCAAGTTTCGCTTCCATATCATTACCATGTCGGACTCTAGTTCAAATTGCAAGAGAAAAAATCCTTTCTCCATTGGAGCCTTGGCTGATCTTCTCTTTAAGGACCAGGATTCTTTTGCTTCCCTTCAAATATCATTCATTGAGATGTATTTGAAGTTTGTTCACCCGATGAGGGCAAACTTGAACTTTTCAAGGCGTTCTTCGTAGGCTTCTTACGAGATGATTACTGTAGTTAGAGATCCTACCTGTACAGGATCAGGCAAGTCATCGATAATAGGGAGCTCTCCTCCCACAATGGTAGAGTGTGTCACTTTCTTCTTTGGATCTTCCAAAGCCACAGAAGTAGGGGGGCAGCAGCGGCACCCACTCCCTGAGGCTAGCATTCCTTAGGTTTCCAGAAATCGGTGAGGAGAGATTATCTTCCACGATCGGGAGGATGATCTCCATCCCCGTCGCCCAGGTCCCTAGCATTTTCTTCAGCCATCATCCTTCCACTAAACATCGTTCTAACTCTTTTTTTTTTTTTCTGCTAGTTTTAGTTCTTCTTTCTGGTTTCTTCTTGCTAGTTTCTTCTCCTACTGATGGCAATGCCCAAGGTGGATTGGGACTAGTGAAAGAATTAATTGTTTTATGTTTCCTTGGATCATTGTCCAGGTTCTCTTTGTATTCTCATTAGAATTTTTCTTTCTTAATACAAATTATCTTTTATCTAAAAAAAAAAACTAGTTAAGACCAAAGGTCAATTATCTCAATGGATCAAGGATATCTTCCACTAGGTAATGTTAGATGTGGCCTAGATTTTATAGACTGTTAAGGTAAAGATATCTTGACGGGCATGGAAGTTGCATTCTTCCCATTAGATTTTTTTCCCCTTTTTGGCTTAAGATAGTAAAAGAATATATTAAAATGAGTAAAAAATGTACAAAATGACTACAAAAGTTACCCTCAATAGGAGAAAAGAGTCAATCTATCCACCTTTAGCATTGCCATCAGCTGACAAAAAAATGCCCAAAAAATAAAAAAAAAATCTCAAGAAAACCGGCGACGAAGTTTGTCTTGAACATCATTCAATGCAAACTGAGGAGGAGATTCCCAAACTAAAGAAACCTTAGTTAGAGCATCATGTTTTATCAATTCATCCACCATCATATTCACTTCATGAAAACAATGGGTAATCTTCTAAGAGATACTATTAAATATCTTTTAGAAGACAATCTTCTCTGTTTAAATTACCACAGGACCATGTCATTCTTAACATAATTGGTAGCGAGAAGAAGGTCATTAGAACATCACAGATGTTTGTAAAATTTATATGTAATCATAATTAGCCACATGACAAACATTTGTAGGTTTTTACGTTACGAAAAAAAAAAAAAAAAAAAGGATATGATAAATGAGGACCCATATATTAGGGGTGTCAACCGGTCGGGCCGGGCCGGGCCTAATCGGGCTTGCCCATTAAAATCCCTTGCACCATAAATGCCCGTTTACTTAAATGGACCTAGGTTTGGGGGGCATGTTACGGTTTGTAATCGGGTTGTTTGGTGTCGGACTTTAATCAGGCTACCTTAAACGGGCCTTAAACTGGCTATGGACCTATTTAATTTTAAATGGGCCCTAAATGTGTCTAATCTAAAATTCTTTTTGAAGCGGATTAAATGTCCAAAAATCTTCGTGATTGCACATAGTAAAAGTTGTCGAAAAACTATTAAATCAAATGTAAATATAAAATTCAGATGCCTAGCTTTGGTCCTATTGTTACATTTGATATGATCCAACTGAAAATGCCAATTGGGGGTATTTATGGCAAAGGGGGTACGTGTTCACGCGGCCCCTACCATTTCCTAACATTTAAAATTTCATAGCCGTTCAGCTTGTCTGAACTCTAGTCCATATGATCTCTGAGATTGTCTGAACTCTAGTCCAGAGCAGTTGTGTTCCATGGGCTACTAGCGTGGTGGGTTTAGTGTAGGATCCTGTAAAACTGAGGAACATGCAAGGTGGTGGAAATTACCATAGATTTTTAGTGGAAGTGCCCTTAAGGAGCTTTGAATCAGAGAGTAGACTATGAAAACCAAGAGCAGATTCCAAATAAGGAATTAAAGGTTATTGTAGTTTGCAGGTCTTTGTTGTTATTATTTCCTGCATTTCCTTTATGTTTTCTGAAGCTCTCTATTGATATCACTGTTATTTTTCTCAGGACCTTTAAGATCATATAATGACCTGCATAAGAGCTTATTTTATGGTCCAGACTTTTTGCTTTCCTAATATTCTTTCTCTAAAATGGAAATAAAGAAGGGACTAGCAAGTGGGTGAAGTTCAATCTGTCAAGTAGGAATGGATGAACAGAACATCTTTGACAGTTTATTAAAGGGATTGAAGCAGCCAAAGTCTACAAGTCTTTGTGCCAATTCATATCATTTTCTTATCCATTCCCTTTAGTATTATTTTGTATTATTAGTGGTAAAATAGGTATTTAGACAGTTTTAAAGGGGTCGGGTCGATCGGGCTAAATGACTCAGTTCTAGCGGGCTTCTTCAGAGAGTCGGGTCGGTCGGGCACCCAAAGGGCTAGTAGCTTGCACCGTAAATGCCTGTTTAATAAACGGGCCAGGCTTAGGCCCAACAAGTTTATTAAACGGGCCGGTCCAAGTTGGGTCTTAAGCGAGTCAGGCTCGATCGGGCCTACCGGTGCAGACTTAGGATTGGCACCCCTACCATATATATAGGTACAAGAGGATTCGGTTATAATAAATTTACAATGCCACTTACAATTGTAGATATAGATACTTAATTAGATAGTGAACCAATGTGGAAACGAAACGGATGGGTTTGCATGGCACAGCTAAAAAGTTAGGAACCAGATACTTAATTAGATAGTTGTTTGTAAAATTTATATATTCTCTATATTTCTTTGGTAGAGGAGGGTGGGGGGGGGGGG
>NC_056570.1:18300666-18395645 GCF_013358625.1 Macadamia integrifolia
GGTGGTGGTGGAGCAAGGCGGGTTTAGGAAAGGAGTAATGGCGGTGATGGGCATATGGTAGTGTGGAGACCTATGAGAAAAAGGATGATGATCATATGGTCCCACGACTATTGAAGATATCTCTCTCTCTCTCTCTCTCTCTCTCTCTCATCATCATCGTTTTTGTTAGAGAAGTAATTTCATGTGAGGAGGCTCGAGCATGGCGAGCATAGTTCTAAGTATTGGTAACATAGATGGCAAAGGGCTAACAAAGGCCAAGAAGAAAGGGTGGTCGTAGAACACCAGTGGAAAATCGGACAAACTTCGGCATACCCCCAGTGATGCAAGGGCAGAGAACACATTTGTTCCAAGCCTAGACATCACCCAAGCAAAGGCAGTTTGGTTTGAGAAAGATACGACTTATTCGAAATTCATTGAATGAAAAATTCAAAAAAAAATCCATGTTTCTGTGAGATTCCAGGTATTCTATAGTTCCTTCCCGCATCAATTGCCAATTCAATTCTTGGTCATTGAGATTCATGGGCGATTCGGATGTTTATTTAGGTTTGGAACCCTCTCTTTTTATTTATTATCCCTGATCCAAAAGTAACCTTTTATTTTCCTTGGGCAGTACCTCCCAACAAGATTGATCCATTTGGATCTTGGTCCATGATAGCCTTTAATTGATTTTGACGATTGGATCTCTCTATGAATGGAAAAGGGGTGCTTCAAATCGAGAGTAACCACTAGTGATAGGGCAAAAATAGGGGTGAAGGACAAAGGAAAATGGGGAAAGAGTATGAACGGATTGCTTTTAGAGATGAATCACATTCCTCTGTCAAATACTATAATATATATGAGTCGTCTATCTTCACAGTTGGCACTCATCAAGGGCTTTGCATTCTCCATTGAATCAATCTAATGTGGAAATGTCAAGATGTGAAATTCATTCATCAATCTTGTGTTCTTCTATCTGGCTCTATTGGGGATTGGGGGGTTGTAGGAGGTTCCTGAATCCAATTCCTCTAATAAACTAAGGAGTCCTTTTGTGTAAGCTAAGCTAGAGTGGATTTGTGTAAAGCTGTCACACAACTTACATTCGCGGAAACCCTGCTGGTAATAGCAACATCTAATACAAACAAAGCATCCAATTAGAATGAATGGCTTGAATCAATCTAAACTTCTCATTTATAGGAAGGATTCAATCCTGTCACCCGACCCCAAAAAAGGAGAAACCTATCTTTCCCAGTCGGTACGCTGCCGATGGCCCACAACTCCAATATCCCAACCCATAAGGCTCTTTCTTTGGCCAAACTCGATAACTATCCCGGTTGGGCATTTTTTAGTGAGGAGAGTGAGACTCCCTAAGAAAGTTTAAATAGTTTAAAGTCCATGGGTCAAGCAAGGGATAAAAAACCAGCTTTCACTTCCTCTCCTTGTGCAAAGCTTCCCTTCCTTCGCTAACTCGCTGCTCGCCTCTAAAACTCGAGCAAGACGTTGCTAACGCTTGACTTCACCGGTCCATTTCACATCCGAGTTTCACCCACTTTCTGGGCTAGATCCCAAAACTTCATGATTTTATGCTTGGAAAATGCTCTTGTATCGTTGGGAAACTCTCCCTTTCTATAGTAGGGTGAATTGCCTTCCAAAGGCTGGTGCACCAGAATAAGAATCGGATGTCGGGTAATTTCTTCAGTAGGCTACTAAGGCTCGGAAGGGGATCTTCCTCTACTGAATAGTCAATTGATGATCCAGGGTCAGTACCAAAGATTGTAATCGATTCCTCAGACCATGGCAAACTTCTCCAGTTTGGGTATATTCCTATTTATAAAGTGTTCATTTCGACCAGTGCCTTTCTTTCATTTCTTTTAGTTTTTCTGTTCATACACTGCCCAATGGAGCTATCCAGGCATTGGAAAGGTACTTAGTTCTGAGTGCGATTGACAGATTTTAGAGCGGGAGAGGGAAAGCAAAATGATGGACCGATTATAGGAGTTGCAGAGGCTCTCGAACTTTCTATGATCACTATATGGTGATTGTTAAATCAGGATCTTGAAGGGGGGTAAAGGTGCCTTAGAACTCTCTTCAAGTGGAAGGCAGGGTGAGGATATCTACTAAATAAGCTTTCTTCTATAATGAGTTTATTGACTAAAGAGCGGTTGTTTAGCAAAGGTATGAGTCCGACATCCCATTATGTTCCTTTTGGAATCCAGCATCTGATCCTTTATTGTATTGGAAACACCTCACGATTGCACCTCACTAATCAATCATCTAGCTAACTGAACCGGATAACTTATCGGGACACTAACTCCTTAACATTCAACTTAGTGAAATCAATATATTTGAGGGTGACCTATCTCTATTATACTTGGACTTCGCTTTGGATGGCAAACGAACAAATCCCAATCGATCTCCGCATCCTGCCAGTTCGCTAAGTAGACTCACTCTACCGAGGGGCAACAAAGGCTGGAACTATTCCTTCCAAAAACAAGGGACCTACTTCTCATCCTAGGAGTTAGCAGGTAAGAGAGAGTCCCCTCTCTGTCTATCTCTTCGAATTTAAACTATTAAGTGTTGTAGCACTTCTGCTATTCAATCATAGAATTGATTCCGATCAAGCAAGCAGGAGAAGGTGGTCCTTTCATCTCTCTGCCTTCTCTTTGCCTCTCCAGCTTCTCAAGCTCAGTAGAATCTTTTTTATCTATGTCCTCCAATCATGTGTCTTTGATTTCGTCTTTCTCTTTCCCTACCAGATCCTCGAGTTCTCTCAGCCCCTTTGCCTCCTTGCCAGTGTTTATTCTGATATCGAATGTGTTCTTCTTAACCCTCCTAAAGTTGCAAGCTGCCTCCTGGGTTAATCCTTGATTGGGATAGTCTTGTGGCTCGGTTTTACAAACACTTATATAGTACCCATAGGAGTGTAGGCGTGACAAAATTGACGGAAGCCAAGCAGCATCAACACGATTCTGTTGATGACTTTATCGCTATATGGATAAATCTGGAACTCTCCTGTGAGCAAGAGTTCTTCAAAGCACAACAACTTAAGATGTGCACCAATTGCTTCAAATATAAGTTGTTTCACATCTTGGCTTCTCAAACAATCAATACTTTTAAAGAACCATGTTCAAAAGCACATGATCTAGAAGGAACCAGCACCACAATGTCTTGTGCGGCTACCTTTGGGTGTTGAAAAACTCATTGATTCTTGATGCCAAGCTACTATTAGTATAGTTTTCAATCCCAACCATAGTGCATGTAAGCTTAGAAAAGCTAGACAAAGCCGGAAGTTAGGCAGATGCCCCATTGTTCATGGTGTTGCAATGAATCCAGTGGATCATCCTCATGGAGGAGGTGAAGGGCACACAAAAGGAGGCAGACCTTCTGTGTCACCTTGGGGGAAGCCCACCAAAGCTGGATTTTGGGCAGGGTTGGGGAAATGCAAAAATTAGTTCATACCACAACAATCTATATGGAAGGACAGTTTAATGAAGGAACTAAATGGTCGAATCATATTGATATTATCTGAGATTGATATTAATATCTGATCAATTCGGATTGAGTATCAATATCGAAATAGGGGTATAATAGTAAAAAAATCTATTTTAAAAAAAATTAAAGGTAAAATTGATGAATCCAAACCGATAAAATCCAAACCAGATCGGTATCATAAATAGAAAATATTAGTTTGAAGCTATAAGTTTTGTAACTGTAGTTTTTTTTTTTAACCATAGATGCATTTGTGGGTCCTCTTTACCAATTTATAATTTTCCAATGATCCACCAATTTCCTTTCCTTAACATAAAGAGAAACCAGATCCTTGTTTACCAAGAAGTAAAAAATCAAAGGAAATTTTATTTCTCCTTGCTCTACTATTTGGGATGTAATTCTAATCTTTCTTTTGTTTGATGTTAAGGAATTCATCACAGAATCTTACTGGTATCAGCCTCTGGTTGTCACTGAGGAGCTGAGGTGCATCTTTGCAAAGGTGAGGGCTATTGTCATTCCTCCATCCCAGACTAAGGATAAATGTTGTTGGAGTCTATCTTTGTCAGGGAAGTTCTCCATAAAATCTGATTTGGAAGAGATCAGAAAACATAACCAAAAAGTGCCTTAGTATAACAGTGACAGGAAAATTTGTCTTCTTCATTGTCAAGCACTTTTTAGCTAGAAATTGATGCATGGCTACTTATCTACAGATGATGTGATAAAAAAGAAGGGAGTATGCTTAGTCTCTAGATGTGATTTATGTTGTGAATCTGTTGAAACAAAGTAAAATTTATTTTTTGGAGTGTAACTATGCAAAGTTGTTTGGGTCTCTTTTGCTTCAATCTTCAATATTGGCTGAGATCAACATATATCTATTCGTGAGAGCCAAAGGTAAAGTTGTGCCAGTTAAGTGTTAGGATTTAAATTGTAACCGCAAACGTACAGATCAGTGTAGCTACGGGTCAAACACAGGGAGAGAAGCCACTTTATTTTTGAATTCTTTTAATAATGCGAAAGTGAACTAATTAATGGTTGTGATCTAATTCTAACACCGTCCTAAACATATATATCTAAAATAATGTCCTGACTAATCATCATCTAAGAATTTAAATATGCAAGCCACACAATTAAAATCAAATAAATAAATAACAAAAAATAAATAACCCACGCAATTAAAAAGCAATGAAGGAAAAAAATATTGAAATAAAAATAAAGTAAAAGAAAGGGGATAAAGCTAGAGAGAGGCTCAAAAGTAGGTTTCTCTACTTAGCCCAAGGGATGCATTATAATATGAGCTTCCCTACTTGACCAGAGAGTCACTCTTTCAAGGGTTACTCTACTTGGCTTTAGGGAAAGTGAGGCAATTAAAATAAAAACAATAAAATGATGGTTCTATGGCTAAGAGGGGCAAAGCCAACACATACAACTATGAACCTTGGGGGAAAGAGAAAGCAATAATGTAACGATTGAAATTAAAATCCTAAATTAAGAAAGAAAGGGTAGTTAGAAGAGGGAATGAGAGGGGGGAGAGAAGAGTATTGACGAAGCCTACCTACCTAAATCAATGCTTGAACTTGAAAACTTGGGTGATTTGAGATACTGTCAACCCTAAAAATCGGATCTAAAATTAACCAAAACTGAAATTTCTAGGTCTGGAGAAAACAAATCTTCAAAAAAAAAAAAAAAAAATTGAAAAAGAGATGCTCAATGGCTTGTGATCATGTCACCTAGATCTAAGCCTAGAACTATAATTTAAAAATTACAACTCAATTACATAAATGATAAACAAAAAAGGCTAAATAAAAATAAAAGAGTGCTTGCATTAATTGAAATAAAAATCTATTACAAAAGTGATTAAAGCAAAAACAAAGAAGAACTAAAACTAAAGAGAGAGAGAGAGAGAGAGAGAGAGAGAGAGAGAGCAAATAAAAAAAAAAACCTAGAAGAAGAATGAAGTGTTCCCCCTCCTCTTATATGAGTTGTATTTATAGGAAATGGAGAGGTAGGATAACAAATTTCTCTTTTCTTAAAGGGAGAAACCCACAATTGGTAGGTGAGATCTTTTGAGACCAAAAGTGCTAAGGTGGAGGAGAGAATAGAGAGAAATAAACTTAGAGAAATTTCTTATAATTTTTTGCTTATTTTCTTTCCCTTTTTTTATTATTTATTTTTCTCTTTTTTTTCTTCCTCTCTTCAAATCTTGTGCACAACCCTTGTTGGTAGAAATTTTTTTCCCTTGGACGATTTTCCTTCTTGCTTTGTGTGATTTGGACAATCTTCTAGTGACGATGTGGAGGAGAGAGAAGCTTTGGATAAGATTTATTTCTCTATTTTTTTCCTTTTTTTTTCTCTTCTTGCACAAGAAACCCCTCCCACGATTTTTCTTGCTTTGAAGATTTAGACAATCTTCTAATTTGACGTGAAAATCCCCTCCACGCCCTTAGTGCTTTAAGTAAGTGAAAAGCAAGAAATCTTCAACCAAATTCTCCAAAAAACTGACAACCATGAGATTCAAACTTTAGACCTCCTGGTGAGCAATGGAATATTGCACATCATAGCTCACCAACTACACTAGGTAATTGTTACACCTGTTCCCTAATCTGATCTAATTTAAAAATTTGTTGTGACAAGCCTCGGATCGGAGATTGAAAGTACGACCAAGTATTGGCTCATGGCTGTGCATTACTGAAGGGGTAGGAATAACCCCATATGTTCGTGCATCGAGTGCCTATCTAACTGGAGGGGATTCATACCTTTCAATCTCAGATGGTAAGTGACCAGACTCCCCACACTTGAATTTTGGCACGTATCAAGAATTACCGAATAGCATTGAGCATGTCCGAGGGCAACCACCCGTGTGGGACCATCCATGGGACAGCAATCTATCAAGACAACAAGCTATCTTGACCATAGGAAACAAGCCACCGGAAGCATCATGGGCCTGGATTCGGTCCCTATTTTTGGTGGGTCGACAGGCTACTGTCGAGGTTTCGATGCCCGTGGTTCCCATCACTCGCATCGTAAATACTCTAGATGATCCCAAATCATCATCCACACCTTTCTCATGATGTGAACATTTTATGGACTAAATATGTGAGTCCTCGTGCCACGAATTTCATTTTAACCCAATTGGTTCAAAAGAGGTCCAAACCAAACAGACTCTAAGGCCCAATTAAGTTATAAGTTGGGAAATGAGGATTTATTTCCTCATTTTCCTTGTGCCCAATGTGGGAGAGGAGATAAAGAGGAGAGGAAGGAAGAAGAAGAGGTAGAGAAGAAGGTTGGACGCCTACGTTGGTGTCAGCTGCCGCTTTGTTGTCGGAATCGTTGCCAAAGGTAAAAACAACCTCCCATACACTCTCTCTGTTCATTACCTAGAAAAATCTAGGTTTGAATGGAATCTTGGTGTACAAATCATGTTGGGATTGTAGGATGCATGTTCTACCCCCCGGTGTTGTTACCGAGCTCGAACTAAGCCCGGTGAGCTCCAACATGTATTACCAAAAGATCAATAAGGGTTTCGATCATTTGATCGACGTATCTCCCAAATGGCTCAGTGGAATTGGAATTTTTTGGCTTAGAATGATCCTAGGAAGATCTCATACAAACTCTACGAAACAAATCCTGGTGATCGGGCCCGAGCTAGAAAACCCCAAATTTTATGGACTACCTTGAACCACCATCGAAAACGACCCATCGGATCCACTGGGTCTATTTTTGGTGGCATATTTCCGGTGGACATGTGAGCATTACATGCTCTCTGTCACCTCCACCAAAAATATGACTGATATTTCTAGTGGAAATGCCCTGTTTTCAATGGGTGTTTCTGGTGACAGTACTGTCATTTAGGAACAGTGTCTGTACCCTTTGGGGGTGACCTGTGTGGGTCCCTCCCGATGTTTCCAACACATACTGATGTACGGTTCCCTTGTGTCTAGGACAGTGATGCACATGTGCCCCGAAGCTAGAATTAAATTTATTGATTAGCGATCGTACTTGAACCTGAACACACCCGATCGTAATCAAGTGAGGGATGTACTGTGTTTATTTTTGGAATATTTACTAGTATTAAATTGTTCACATGCTTAGAATTATATGTTTAATTGTAATCGCTCAAATGCGATGATGATATTTATATTTTTCATTTATGATTATGATATGAATTATATGGAGATGTATGACGGGATCCAGTGTGGTCGAGGTGGTACAGGTACCATGATCACCGTGTATTTGGTTGTGTGTGTGTGAGATAAAATCCGATGTGGCCTAGATGGGATCGATGCCATGATTACCGTATATACGTTATATTTATGCATTGATTATGTGCATTAGAGTTAGTCGTAGTTGTAGGTTACACTTTGTGGCCAAGGTCTCACTAGTATCGTGTACCCCAGGACTACATTTGAAAATGGATGTGCTTCGTGGCCGATGATTGGTACCGGTGTCGCGTAGTCCATACTTAACTGTGATAGACATGCTAGATTAGGTAAACAGTCTCAAGTTACACTTTGTGGCCAAGGTCTCGCTGGTATCGTGTACCCAGAACTGTATTTGGAGATGGATTACACTTTGTGGTCGAGGTCTTGCCAGTATCATGTAATTCATACTAATTGTATCACTATGAAGGCATGTAGAATATATGTGGTTAGGTATCACTCCCTATGCTATGAACCCTTGCCAACAAGGGTTGAGGTGATGGATAACCCATTGTGGTATGTTCGATGTGTCTTTCCGGAATGCCACACCCACGGTACGATGTGATTGTAGCTGGAGGTAAGAACCTATCTGGTGTGGCCGATGATATACCAGTGCCGTGACTGCCAGGAGGAGGTTATCAGGGATTTTTTGGGTGACCCATGGATGCATAAGGGGATTGACAGGCTTTTATTCATAGCTAGGGTTTGTATCCTTATGTAGTCGATGTCGATTCTGAGACGAAGGATATAGCTAATGCACCGTAGTAGCATTTACTAGACTTAGTTTGTATTGTTAGGTGGATAATAAATAAATGAACTGCATCACGAGCATCATGGACTATGTGTTTAATTTCCACAATCATGCATCATAAATTATTATTGCTATTATCTTGCTTGGATGTGCTTGACCCCACCCCTTACTGAGCAAGTTGGGAAGCTCACCCCACACATACACCCCTTAGATGATGATGCAAGTACCGTGGTGCCAGTGGTAGTTGACCCAGTATCTTTTGGGTCAGAGTATGGTGTGAGTGACTGGTGGATGTCAGAAGCAGAGGAGCATGATCAGGACTGTGCTTGCAATCACTATGCTTACGCCGCACCGTGAGATTGTACATCATATTTTAATACTTTTGGGTATAACTATGGATTGTATATTATTTTTGAGATTATATTATATGCATGGATGAATGTAACAGAATAACTTGGTTATCGCTATAATATTATCATGAGACTTTTCCCCATTTTAATTATGATTCTGCTACTATACTTTGATTTCGCTGCTTATGTTGGTTTGTGATGTGAGATTGTGAAAATATTAAGGTACTACTATCAGAGATCCTGGTAGGTTTGTGAGATAGGTTCGTGTCTTACTCACACTGTTGGTACTCCTAATGGTAAGTTGGGTCTACTGTAAGGTGTGGTGTGACAGCTATGGTATTAGAGCGTGATGCTCTGCCTCAACTCACAATCTCAGCCAAACCATGATCTTGAGGAAGTTATGATTAAATAAAAATCTCAAGACAACAGTAATAGAAATTGCACAATTAGGAGACAAGTATAAGTTGTTTCATTATAATAGAAAACTTGAATATATAGCTTACACTTTTCATAAGAAAAAAAAAATAAAGTACTAAAAGCAGGAAATCCTAACTAGCCTAAGTCTAAGAAATTAAACAACTGAAGCAAATGATATAATGTAAAAGTTCAACTAAACCTAAAACATCAAACTCAAATAAAGTATGGAAAGAGAAATCCTCAAGGTTACAGTGGCAAACCTACCACTACTCTTGCTGCTCTTACCACTATTGTTGCTAGTTCTGTCCTTGGCCCTGAGCCTGGTTCGGACCATGCATTCCTGGAGGAGGCACTGGAATGCTAAGATAGAAGACCATCGCCTGCATCTATGCCTCTAAGGAGGCCACTCTATTGTCCATAAGATAATAGGTTATGTCTATGCTATTGAGGTGGCCATCTATACTCCTCATCAGAGATGTGGTTGTGTCTAGGAGGGTCATAACATCATTGAGACCACAAGGCCTCGCACCCCTAGTGCCCCAAGAAGTAGAAGTAGCCATAGAACCCATAGCCTGGGGATCAGGTGGTGGAGCCCCACCAACCCTAGTAGCTTCTCCTCCTACACCTCCTACACCTCCTACTCCACCAACATCACCGGCATCACCGTCGACATCATCGGCATCGCCACCCTCTACCTCCATAGGCTGCTGAACCTCTCCTGGAATAGAAATCACCTCCCTTAGATCTATGGTCATCTTCCTTAGAGAGTCTTGGTTGAAGTCTGTGACCTCTTCACCCAAGTGTGCCTCTCCCTCTAAGTCCACCCCAAAGCGACGAAAGATATCAGTGAGTATTCTTCCATAGGACAGGCTTCCCGCTCGGTGATCCACTCCTTTGGACCGCAGCACCATGGTACACATAAGGAGATAAGGAAGACGTATCTGCGCTCCCATGTACGCACAGTAGGTCACGTAGGCTGCAGTGCAGATACCTCATCATAGTGTCCATAAGTGGGGAGGACATTCGACTAAATCACACAGTAGACGACCTTTAGAGTAGCAAAATGGTTGACTAAATGGTTCCATCCCTTGGCTTCCTTAGTCAGCATATCATTGATCTCCTGAAAGATATCGGGACTCTAAAATTTATATATGAAATTTATATACTGGAGTCCGAGATGGGCAGTACACTAGGTCACTGGCATTGCTGACCATCAAAATATTGGCCAACTACCCCATGTCAAAGGAGATCTTCACCCCCTTCACATAGGAGATGATCTACATTTCTTCAGTACCCCGGTTCACACATTACAAGTTGGAGTAGAACAACCTGACCGGGGGTAATAGTACTTATTGGGTTTTAAGATACGGTACCACACAACCTCGTCAATCCATTGACGGAGATGGAATGCACGGAAGTCATTGATCCTCACATAGACTCCCAGGTCCATATTGCGGTGCTCGAAGAGTTCCCAATGGTCTCGCTTAGCCACAGAGCGGAACAGGATGGGGTTGAACTGAGCGGTGGCGTCTTGCTTCTCTTATTCAACGACACGTCAGGTACGTACACGGCATCTAGACATTGTTGCAATGTGATTCCTAAGGATTTAGGATGAAAAACCAGATACAATGGCTGAGTATAAAGCTCACAGAGAAGAAAATCACAAAACTAGGTTGTATAGAGGAGGAACATACCTTTGGTGTGAATGCGGCGTCGATCGATCACGAAATAATGGGAGGAAGGTAAGGAATGGGTAGAAAAATCCTCCTTGGCCATTTCCACACCTTTCCCACAAGAGAAAATAAGGTTTTGTATAAAGAAGCCAAGACCTGAGCCAATTTATGGCCGTTTTGGTGCCACCAGAAATAGCCCACCGAAAACACTAGGCATGCTTCTGATGCCTATTTCCGATGAGGTGGAATGTTAGATTTTTGCCTCTATTTTGCCCACCAGAAATATCACTGATATTTTCGGTGGAGTAAACCATATTTCCGGTGGTATGACCTCCTGTTTCCAATGGACTCTTTTGGAAAGTAAATCATTTTATTTTTCAAATCTAAAATTTTATTTAGTTATTTTAATGGTGTGCCCCTTTGGGATACGAGCGCAATCGGATCCTAATTGGTGTGGGACCCCCTTATGCATGCCCTCACCCTAATTTTGACTATCGTATATGTGTGGAACCTACTATGCATGCATGTGTTCCATTTACATACAACCTTGTTTATGCATGTGCACTAATCGGATTCCGTCACAGGAGTCATGTCACATCGAAACACCCGATCTCGATCCCAATCACACCTATCACCTCCCGCTTCCCCTATATGGAATTGGGGTAGACCCTACAACGTACCTCTGGCTCCACCTGTACTTATAACCCAGGATGTGGCATCCATCATGAATAACGTGATGCGAGAAGTGGAAGAAAGGCAAAATTGGTTTATGGCCGGGATCGATAATAGGATCCAAGCAGTAATGAAAGCCCACAATGCACTGCCCGCACCTCCTACCTACTCCACCGGCACCCATTCCAATACCCACTGGATAGGCTACCCTTCAAACATCTGGTGGGTCACAAGTGCATGGGTAGGTGTAAGACCCGATGCCAGATCAAGCTCAAGCCCATATAGAGGGATAGAAAAGGTTTTTAGATTGATGGGCTGCACAGATGAGCAGAAAATTTTGTGTGCGGGCTATCATTTACAGAATAAAGCGGTTGATTGGTGGAGTGTGACCGAGCCTATTCTGAGGGCTAGTAACCCAAACCCCACTTAGGCTAACTTCAAAGGGGCCTTCTTTGAGAACTATTTTTCAAAAAGGTTCTGGGATAGGAGAGAGAGTGAGTTCTCTCAGTTGGTTCAAGGTTCCCGGTCTGTGCTCGAGTATCAACAACGCTTCGAGGAGCTATTCCATTTTGCTCCTAAGCATCTCAGAGGTGATAGAGCTAAAGCAAAGAAGTTTAAGAAAGGGTCGAGGCCAGGTATTGGGTCAACCATTATGGGGTTGAAACTGTAGACCTATGTTGAGGTGGTCCAAGTTTTCCAAGTTATATATCGATAACATCATCAGATTGCATGGTGTGCCGGTTAGTATCATCTCTGATTGAGATCCCAGGTTCATTTCCAAGTTCTGGACATCTGTACAGAAGGCTATGGGCACACAGTCGGCATTTAGCACTGCCTTTCACCCTCAGGCTGATGGTCAATCGGAGAGGACTATTCAAACATTGGAGGACCTACTCCGAGCATGTGCCTTGGATATAAGTTATAGTAGGGATGAGCACAATTCCCTTATCGAGTTCTCCTACAACAACAGTTATCAGGCCACCATCGGAATGTCCCTATTCGAGACACTATATGGAAGGAAGTGCCGAACCCCACTCTATTGGAATGAGATTGGTAAGCGGCATATTTTGGGCCCAGACTTGATACAGGCTACTAGTGAGAAGGTGAATGTGATCAGAGAAAGGATCAAGGTAGCTTAGTCTAGGCACAAAAGCTATGCGGATGTTAGGAGGAAACATCTAGAGTTTAATGTTGGGGACAAGGTGTTCTTACGGATCTGCCTAGTCAAAGCTAACTGTAGGGCTTAGTCTAAGGTTTATGGGACCGTATGATGTACTAGAGAGGATTGGACTGGTAGCTTACCGAATAGCCAGAGTTGGAAGGTATACACGATGTTTTCCATGTTTCTATGTTGAGGAAGTACATTCCCAACCCCACTCACGTCTTGACTTACATACCCCGTGAATTGGACGAGGATTTTGCCTCCGTGGAGTATCCGAAGAAGATTGTTGATCGGAAGGACTATGTTCTTCACAACCACACTGTTTCCTTCGTCAAAGTGAAATGGATGAACCACCTCGAACAGGAAGCATCCTAGGAACGAGAAGATGAAATGATGTAGTATCCTAGATTGTTTGATTTTCTAGGTATATTCAATTTCAAGGATGAAATTCTTGTAAGGTGGGGGGAATGTTACACCCGTGCCCTAATCCGGCCTAATTTCAAAATTTGTTGTGATAGGCCTCGGATCAGAGATCGAAAGTACGATAGGGTATTGGCTGATGGCTACACATTGCCGAAGGAGTAGGGATGACCACACATGTTTGTGCATCGTGTGCCTATCTAACTGGAG
Source organism: Macadamia integrifolia (assembly GCF_013358625.1). NCBI lineage: Eukaryota > Viridiplantae > Streptophyta > Magnoliopsida > Proteales > Proteaceae > Macadamia > Macadamia integrifolia. The sequence goes on from NC_056570.1 coordinate 18,313,983, forward strand.
GGGATTCATACCTCCTGATCCCAGACGGTAAGTGACCAGACTCCCCACACTTGAATTTTGGCACACATCAAGAATCACCAAATAACCTTGAGCATGTCCGAGGGAAACCACCCGTGTAGGACCAGCCATGGGACAGCAAGCTGTCAAGACGGCAAGCTATCTTGACCACCAGAAACAAGCCATCAGAAGCAGCCTGGGCCTAGATCCGGTGCCTATTTTCGGTAGGTTGACAGGCTGCTGTCGAGGTTCCGATGCCCATGGTTCTCACCACTCGCATTGTAAATGACTCTGGATGATGCCAAATCATCCTCCACATCTTCCTTGTGATGTGAGCACTTTATGGACCTAAATGTGTGAGTCTCGTGCCCTAAATTTCATTTTAACCCGATTAGTTCAAAAGAGGTCCAAACCAAATAGACCCTAAGGCCCACTTAAGAAATAAGGATTCATTTCCTCATTTCCCTTGTGCCCAACGTCGGAGAGGAGAAAAAGGGGAGAGGAAGACCCCTCACACAAAATATTTTTTATTATTTTTTCTCTCCCATAAAAATGAAAATAAAATTACATTGTGAAAGGATGTACATAGGAAATGTTGGACGCTCATAGAACCCTTCCTTATTGATATATGTAGAGTGCTTCTTGTTATCATCAAAGTGATTAATGAAGTTTATCAAGAAGGAAAAAAGTGGTAATGAAGAATTTGTAACTTTCTTTTGATTATTTCTTATACTATTTCCAAACTTTATTTAAGTATGACATATTAAAGAAGGTTTTCAAAATAATTTGAAAATGATTTATCATTATGTAATCTTCAAGAGCTCCCATTATCATACATATTTTTTCTTGTGTGTGTGTGTGTGTGTGTGTGTGTGTGTGTGTGTGTGTGTGTCTATGAATGACTAATTTTACCAAATTTTGATCGAATCTCTTGGAACATCTCTCACTGTTGATACGAAGTCAAATCTGTGGCAGATAAATTAGCAAAGCATGAAGCTGCTACTAGAATTTCCACTGTGTGAAATATTGCCCCTTCATTTGTAATTTTGACCGTAAATGGGACTTTCAAAAGATACCAGATATTGATTTATGTAAGGTGTTTTTTCTTCTCTAGTTGGATTGATGTCTTGCTGATGGCCACGCCGAAGGTGGGATGGCAATCCAATAGTTTTCTTAGCATTGTCCCTCCTCATTCTTTGATTAATGATACTCATTTCTTGATCTTTAGGGGGGAAAAACAGTAATTACTATAATTTGAAGAAAAAGCATGTCATAAAAAAGACAAAAAAAGTAAATTACAAATTTTTTCACCAACTTTAGTTACGATTAATTTTTCCCTTTTCAATATTAAGGTTAACAACTATTATAACCCTTTTTTGTCTTTTTCTTTTTTCTTTTTTTTTATTTCTTATTTTTAGTTTTCGGATGCAAGCTCAAGCGCCTATTGGCCATTACAAAGTAGACCCACATAAGGTTCAAGTACAGACCCACAAAGGACTCAATTGGGGTTCAAGGCTACACTTCTTGGAAAGCAAGGAAATCGGTGCATATTACCACGCATCGGTACATTTGAGATTTGAAAGGAGTTGATCAAGTGACCAACCCTCAGATAGATACTTCACTAAACATTGTAAACATTGGGCCAAGGCCCACGTGTACTTCTTTTTAATTCATTTTCTTTGGTATAAATTTTTTTTCTTTCATGTGCATGTGAACAACTTCAAATAACAAAGTGCAAAAATAAAATTGTAGAAATAGACAAGTATAGTGCATCAATTGATGTCGCACCACCACCTTTGATAGGTAGTCTTGCAAATTATGGTCTGGATGTCCTTTTTTTTCTTTTAAATAAAAGCACGCGTTGTGTTCTTTCTTGTTCAAATTTCAAACAGTCAAATGTAGAACAGAACTTAAAGGAGATGTGTTGGTATTAGTTGGAGTTGGGTTATTGGCATAGATAGTCAATTTTTTTTATAAATGGTAAAAGGAAAATAGGTCCCAATCCATAAACATCTGAGTCAAAGTAAGTGTACTAATAAAGAGAATATGTTCTCCCATAATTATATAACCATAGCAGTGTTAGGAAAAAGAATTTTATATTATTTATTTTCCTATTAGTAGGAAAAGAATTTTATAGTTATTTATTTTCCTAATAAATTTGATCTTTATCTTATATGATAAGATTGGTTTTGGTTTAGTTGTTAGCTCAAAATAGGAAACTCATTACTAAGTTGGACGTTACTAAAACACTAACTAATATGGGATTCCGATTAACTAAGAATGTATAAGATTGATTAAACCAAAACAAGTTATAGACAAGAGAATAGTTCTCACGATTCTCACCCTCCTATAGAAAATGCCTCTCCCATCTCTCTCTTCCTTTTGGAGTGATCGAGTATGATGTTTAGGGTTTTATGAAAACTCTGACTATTATGGAGGAGCTTGAATCCAAGGAAACGTAAAATTGTACGTGTGGGAATGACTCACTGCAAAAGGGCTAAGATCGCGTGGAGGCTCTGCACTTGTGGAGTTTTAGGTAACAATCAAAACCCTGTTATTGATTATTTATTGAATGGTCGACCCTACCGGTAGGACGATCCGAATTGCTTCCACCGATACTTTCTTTCAGTGGTATCAGAGCCAGGCCTCTAGAATATCTAAAGGAAGATCCTATGTCAACTTATAAGTCTTATTTATAAGGACATATGACCAAGTATTTTTCTAAAAAGGAATGTAGAGCTATTTGTATTTTGGAATTAATTTATACTAATGTAGATCATCCAGTAAATACTCTACCTGATAAAGGTATAAGTGTTAACTCTTGATTAGATCAAGTGAGAGTATTTATCATATATTCTTTGGATTATCTAAAATAATATAAGATCTCTAATTGAGATACTCGGAGACATCATATTGTATGATGTAATAAAATGATGGAATTGAACATTGTAAAACAATGTTTGATAACTGTTTTATTAGCATTGTACTTTTAAAATAGCAGTATTCATTTTGAATAAGTATCCATCTAAATATGTACCTAAGGAGCCTTTTGAATAATAGAATTTACAAAAACTTATTCTACAATTTCTGAAGGTATAGGGACCATTTAGCTTAAATACAAAGGCGGTTGACAGATAAGATGGAATACAACAACAAAATAGCACAAGGTTTGATAATCCTGTTTGACTGACTTTTCTTTAAGAGAATTATATTACATTATGATATATTTTTGGGAGCATAAAATAGTTCTATGTGTACTAACTAAATCAATATTTGTAACTTACATGTTTTGTGCAATATCCTTGAATGTCGCAATGTCATAGGAGGATAATTTTACTTCCCATTAACTATACCTTTTATATAAAGGAGGATGATTATGTAGAAAAGTTTTACAAATACATGTGGTTCTTCAAAATCAAGCAGACTTTTGTTGAGGCTGTATAGGATGTAGACACAAAAGATAATAGAAAATTGAGCTTTGAAATAATCTTTTTTCATTCTTAACAAGTCTGAATTTTTATAGATCCACTATAAGGAGTATGTCCATTGGATGCAAGTGGATCTGTATAAAGATGAAATAAAAGGTTAAAAGAAAGAAAAAAATTCAAGTATGATTGTTGACAAATGATATACCATTATAGTTTCATTGTTGATAGATGCACACTGTGATAGTCACATATTCAACTATTAATAGGAGAATAGTACATGTCATTGAGATCTAATCGATCTCTTGAAAGTTTCTATTACTTGAAACATTCACATTTGATCAGATAACAAATTATTTGTTTGGATCAATTTTTGAATGGACCAAATGGTCAGTGAGAATACAAGCATTTTTTAGGATAAAATAATTGGATTGCTGTCAAGCTTTAATAATTGAGAATTACTAAGAAGTGGACCTAAGTTCGTAATGTGACTACATGTCAATTTAAATAATATTTGATTATTTAAAAATTTGACAAATATGACAGATAATCTATAATATTTAGGGTTTTACATCTAAGTAATGGTGTTATATTTTGGAATAGTTCTAAGAAGTAATTTATCTTGGATTTCACTAGAGTAGTGGAATGTTTGGCAATTAGCCAAGTTGTTTGGTTGATAAAAATTCTTGACTAAACAAGAGACTATTTATAAGCTTGTAAAACTATTTATTATCCAGATATGTGATAATAAGAATGTTTTAAACTTAAATAAAGAATTCAAATTGCATCCTGTAGAAAGATTAATCCAGACAACTAATGAGATTAGCTCAGAAAAATAGATTTTTCAAATCTCTTTACCAAGGGATTGATGTAGGATGTGAATATGTTGAAAAATTATCATCATCAATTCATATTTATATGAAAATTATATAAATTAATTTACATGATTTAAATAACGGGCCAATGGCAAGTCCTTAGGTTTTAACCTAAAACTGTTCATGACTAGGGACGGGACCAAACATCTTGTGTAAATGGTTGTCGTATTGTGTGTACCTGGGAATGAAGATTCTAGGGCACAAGTGCGAGTGTGCATACTGTGTGCATAATGAACTGGATCATACAAGAAAATTTCAAGTGTGTGTTACTGTCTGTTGATTTGAAAAGAAATTCTCATGAGTAGTGTATGATCGGTCCTTAACCTGAGGGGTTCTTATTGATGCAATCACACATTGTGAGTTTTTAGTGCGCCAACAATTGATGTCTCCCTGACTATATATCGGTGTACTAGATTCATATTGTTTGGTTATATTCGAAAGAAATTCCTAACAAGGAATCCACTACCCTTATGGGGAGAATATCAAGGAGAGAGAATGATTGTATTTGATTGAACATAAATCCAGTACCGGTGGTATTTTTTTTAAATATTTTATAAAAAAAATTTAAATTAATGTTATTTATTAATATTTCTTTTCGTAAATAATTTTGAAAATTATTTTCTTTGGTCTAATCAGAATTACAGAATCTCTGAAATATTTTCTATAAACTGGGGACATGACAGTATATACATGCCCTATAGTCTATAATGTGATATTGTATTCTGAAGGGACTAATGCGTAATAATCTACTTAAATTGAAAAATGATTGTTACATCTACTAGGTATCACATGTGTTGATTAACTCTGTATTATGAATACAATATTATTAAGATGTATAGCATGCTAGGTGGAATCCCAATGGGATCCTACCCCTTTCCTATAAGTTCAACCTATATGTACAACATTTTAATGGCCACGAATTCTTTTTGTGATCTAAGATTTTGGATCCTCATAAGAGATGAGATCTCATATTAGGATGGAGGAGATTGTTAGGAAAAAGAATTTTATATTATTTATTTTCCTATTGGTAGGAAAAGAATTTTATAATTATTTATTTTCTCAATAAATTTGATCTTATCTTATATGATAAGATTGGTTTTGGTTTAGTTGTTGGCTCTAAAGACAAAACCATTACTTAGTTGGACATTACTAAAACACTAACTAATACGGGATTCCGATTAGCTAAGAATGTATTAGATTGACTAAACCAAAACAAGTTATGGACGAGAGAATAGTTCTCACGGTTCTCACCCTCCTCTAGAAAATGCCTCTCCCATCTCTCTCTTCCTTTTGGAGTGATCAAGTATGATGTTTAGGGTTTTTGAAAACCCTGACTTGTGGAGGAGCTTAGATCTAGAGGAACGCAAAGTTGTACAAGTGGGAAAGACTCATTGCGAAAGAGCTAAAATCGCGCGAAGGCTTTGAACTTGTGGAGTTTTAGGTAACGATCAAAACTCTGTTATTGATTATTTGTTGAATGGTTGACCCTACCAGTAGGACGATCCGAATCGCTTCCACCGATACTTTCCTTCAAGTAGGGGCAAGTTTGGGTGGTGGGAGAAATAATTGGTCTGAAAGAAAGCATCCTGCTAGGATTTAAAATGTAACCGCAAGTGTACGGATTAGTGTAGCTACGGGTGGAACACAGGGAGAGCAGCCACTTTATTTTTCGCTTCTTTTAATAATGCGAAAGTGAACTGATTAATGGTTATGATCTAATTCTAACTACCGTCCTACACATATGTATCTAAAATAACGTCCTAACCATTCGTCATCTAAGAATTTAAATATGCAAGGCACGCAATTAAAATTAAATAAATAAATAGCTGAAAATAAATAATCCATGCAATTAAAAAGAAATGAAGGAAAAAAAATACTGAAATAAAAATAAAGTAAAAGAAAGTGGATAAAGCTAAAGAGAGGCTCACAAGTAGGTTTCTTTGCTTAGTCCAAAGGATGCATCATAATATGAGCTTCCCTACTTGACCAGAGAGTCACTCTTACAAGGGTTATTCTACTTGGCTTTAGGGAAAGAGAAGCAATTAAAATAAAAAACAGTAAAATGATGGTTCTATGGCTAGGAGGGGCAAAGCCAGCACATACACTAGCCACGAACCTTGGGGGAAAGGGAAAGCAATAATGTAACGACTGATATAGAAATCCTAAATTAAGAAAGAAAGGGTAGTCAAAAGAGGGAATGAGAGAGGGGAGAAAAGACTATTAAAGAAGTCTACCTACCTAAATCAATGCTTGAACTTGAAAGCTTGGGTGATTTGAGATACTGCCAACCCTAAAAGTTAGATCTGGAATGAACCAAATCTAAAATTTCTAGGCCTGGAGAAAATAAATCTTGAAAAAAAAAACTAAACTTGAAAATGAGATGCTCCACGGCTCGTGATTTTGTCACCTAGATCTAAGCCTAGAACTATAACTTAAAAATTACAACTCAATTGCATAAATCATAAACATAAAAGGTTGAATAAAAATAAAAGAGTGTTTGCATTAATTGAAATAAAAAGCTATTACAAAAGTGATTAAAACAAAAATAATGAAGAACTAAAACTAAAGAGAGAGAGAGGGAGAGAGAGAAGAGAACTAAGTATAAACTAGAAAATAAACTAAGGGTAATAATCCTTCTAGGAGGGGGGAGGAAAGAGCTTTTATAGGGCTTTGGTCTTGCCTCCTTTCTTCTACAAGTCTTCTTTAATAACAGAAAGAAAATTAAATTAAATTAAATCTTAGTAAAAATCCTCATTCTCTGAGATATTGTGTGAGGAAAGAGAGAATCTATTTCCAAAATTAACAAATTTTATTCCTTCACTGCAATATTAACCAATATCTTATAATCTTGACTAAATCAGAAAGGAATCTCTGCATAGCATCTTCAAGATCTTGTGAGGTGGTAAGGAGAAAGAATAATCTTTAGGATTTTGTAGGAGAGATGATGTGATACCAATGAGTGGGTCTCATCTTTGGACAAGTTAGTTCAAGCTTGGACCGATTCTTGATACACTTTAAACACTTTCTCTTGTAGACTTAGAAACTAAAAAAAAAATAGAAAAACAGAAGTAGTACTATCCAAAGTGGGGCAAAATATACATTTATATCTCTAAGATTTTACACATTATTGTGCTCATCAAATTCCTCCATACTTGACTTTTGCTCGTCCTCGAGCAAAAGAAATAAATAAAAAAATAAATGAAAAAGCCTAACTCAGTTTCATAGGAATCACAGTTGCATTTAGCATGTGCAACAAGCCTTTAAACCCCTAAGTTACCTTAGTGGACAAGTTGTGTCTTGAGAGTGTTTGTAGTGAATATACACTCAAAATTCAAATTAATTTGAAAAATTACCATTTAAAGCTTCCAATAACTACAAAACACACATCCTCTTTCAATTAGAGCACATCAACCGAGGAACCCCCACACTTGAACTTTAATACTCCATCTAGATTTAGGAACAATCATACATCTCAACTAGGAATGACCCTTGTATCTTCTAAAGCACAACCAATCCTAAGGTAAACCACATTGTAAGGTAGGGACCATGAACTAGGGTTTTGGAGTGTTGACCAATTATAAACAACAAGGCATAATAGTATCTTTTTTTTTTTTTGTAGTTGAGAAGTCATTCTACCCCACTACATTTGGCATGAATAACATGGTGGAACAAACACCAAAAACTCAAGTTACTAAGTAGCTTTGCTTTATGCATATGCTAACAAAGATAGTGATGCTAAGTTCTTTTCGGAAGTATTCCTTCCCTAGAGGTTCGATCAAAACACCCCGCTTCATGAGGAGCAGTGTTCTGTCTAGCTCCTAGAAATTATATACTTACTTTCTACTTTTTAACCAATTTTCACTTTCTTTGCATATCAACATCATATATTTTTATACCATACCAAGAATATGGTCTCAACTCCTGACCTAAGAACAAGGACACCAACTAACAAATGGTCCTACACCTGAAGACAAGTATCTCTAAATCATTTAAGTGAAGTCCCACTTCAAGACATATACTCATTACCATCCTCTCAATAGGGATTATAGTACCAAGATGGGTCCTAGATCTCAAATTTTTTTTTTTTTTGTAGGGTGTGTATAAAGCACTGAAAAACTCTTAAAAGTAACCTCAAGTTCTAAATAATCAAACCCTCCCTCATAATTAAATTATGCAATGTCCTTAATGCAGAAAAAGAAAAAAAAATGATAAGATGATAGAACAAAAAGGACAAAGGAGAGGAAATTACCAAATTAGATCAAATATCATTATAAAGAGGCTCATGAAGAATCATGACCTCTGCATCATGCATTGAAGGAAAATCAAGGAATGGCTTTAGACGGTGCCCATTAACTTTAAAAAATTTTCGAGTGGATGGATTCATAACCTCTACAGCACCATGGGAGAATAATGTTTGTACAAGATCAAGACATTCCCACCGAGAATAAAGCTTTTCTGGAAAGATATACAATCTAGAATTGTACAACAAAACTTTATCACCAAGCATAAAAGATTTCCTACCAAAGTGCCTATCATGAAAAGCTTTAGTCTTTTCCTTGAAAAGTTTTACACTATCATATGCATCATTTCGTAATTCCTCCAACTCAGGTAGTTGAAGACCTCTATGAGCTCCTATGGTAGAAAAATCAAAATTGAATTTCTTAATGGCCCAAAAGGCACGATGCCCTAACTCAACAGGAAGGTGGCAGGCTTTCTTGTATACCAAACGGTATGGGGATTGGCCAAGTATGGTCTTGTAAGCACTCCTATAAGCCCACAAAGCATCCAACAGATAGTTAGACCAATCCTTTCGATTTGGGTTAACTGTTTTCTCCAGAATTTGCTTGATCTGTCTGTTGGACACTTCTACTTGCCCATTGGTTTGGGGGTGGTATGGGGTAGCCAAGTTGTGGGTAATTTCATACTTCTTCACAAAGGCCTCAAAAGGCTTATTACAAAAGTGCTTTCCCCTATCACTAATGATAGTTCTAGGAGTACCAAATCAGGAAAAAATATTTTCTTTTAAGAATTGAATGACCACCTTATGGTCATTGGTCTTACAAGCACGAGCCTCAATCAATTTGGACACATAGTCCACAACCAACAAAATATATTCATATCCATATGACTTAGGGAAGGGACCCATAAAATCTATTTCCCAAACATCAAAAACCTCAACCACGAGGATTGGGTTGAGAGGCATCATGTTCCTTCTACTGATTTTTCTTAAAGACTGACAAGAAGGACAAGTCTTATAATAAGCAAAGGCATCCTTAAAGAGATTGGGCCAATAAAATCCACATTGCAATACTTTGGCCGCAGTCTTAGTAGGGCCAAAATGGCCACTATAAGCCTGATCATGGCAAAAGGAAAGAATAGAATGGTGGTCATGATCAAGGATACATCTCTGGATAATTTGGTCAGGGCATGATTTAAAAAGATAAGGATCATCCTAAAAGAAATACTTAACATATGAGTGAAAACGGTACTTCTTTTGGGAAGACCAATGATCCGGAGTTATGTTTGTAACTAAAAAATTTATAATATCTACAAACCAAGGTTCACTAGATACTGCAAAGAGTTGCTTATCGGGAAAATGCTCATTAACTGGAATATTTATAGGAATTGGGTAACTGGGACAAATGGTCTGCAACCAAATTTTCACTGCCTTTCTTATCCTTAATTTCTAAGTCAAATTCCTACAAAAGCAAAACCCATCTGATAAGACGTGCTTTGGCATCCTTTTTTTTAATAAGGTATCTGATAGCTGTATGGTCAGTGTAAATAATTACAAGAGAACCTATCAGATATGCAAGGAACTTTTCTAATGCAAATACACCAGCTAAAAATTCTTTTTCAGTTGTGGTGTAATTCAGCTGTGCATCATTGAGAGTTCTACTGACATAATAGCTAAAGCGAGAAAGTTTATCAACTCTCTACACTAAGACTGCCACTATAGCAAAATCAGATGCATCACACATTAATTCAAAGGGCTAAGTCCATAAGGGAGCTTGAATAATGGGGGTTGTAGTCAACACCTTCTTTAATTTCTCAAAGCACATGAGGCATTCACTAGAAAATTCAAAGTGTTGCTCTTTAGCCAAAAGATTGGTGAAAGGTCTAGCCATGTGACTAAAGTTCTTGATGAACCGATGATAGAACCTTGCATGACCTAAGAAGAAATGAACATCCTTAACTGACTTGGGAGGTGATAAATTAGAAATTAAGTCCACCTTAACTCTATCAACCTTGATCCCTTCTTTGGAAATGACATGACCCAACACTATGTCCTGTGTAACCATGAAATGGCATATCTCCCAATTGAGGACTAGTCGCTTTGCATCATTTAAGTACTAAAGAAAGATGATGTAAACAATTAGAAAATAAGGAGTCATGAATAAAAAAATCATCCATAAATACTTCCAAAAAGTGCTTCACCATATCAGATAAAATGCTCATCATGCATCTTTGGAACATGGCATGGGCATTACAAAGCCCAAAAGGCATACGCCATTAAGCAAAGGTTCCATAGGTGCATGTAAAGGTGGTCTTATGTTGGTCATCTAAGGCAATGGGAATCTGTTTATAGCCAGAATAACCAACAAGGAAACAATAATACTCATGTCTGGCTAACCACTCTAACATTTGATCAATGAAAGGTAAAGGAAAGTGGTCTTTCCAAGTTACCGCATTTAACTTCCTGTAGTCAATACACACACGCCATCCTATTTGGAGACGGGTAGGGATTAACTCATTTTCAGCATTTTAGACTACTGTGACCCCTGACTTCTTTGGCACCATATGCACTGGACTTACCTACTCGCTATCAGAAATAGGATAGATGATACCATGATCTAAACACTTTAGGATCTCTTTCTTGATAGCTTCTTGCATCATAGGATTAGCCCTTCTATGTGGTTCCCTAGAAGATTTTGAATCTTCCATGAGTTGAATATGATATTGAACGGTTGAGGGGCTAATTCCTTTAATGTCTGCCATGGTTCAACCTAAGGCTTCCTTGTTTACTCTTAAAACTTTGATCAACTCTTTCTCTTGGCTTGAAGTTAAATCTGAGGCGATAATAATTGGTAGAGTTTGATCTTCTCCTAAGAAGGCATACCTTAAGTTAGAGGGTAACTCTTTCAAATCAAGCTTATGGGTTTCAACAATTGAGGGTTTAGGAAGAGAATTTAATAGAGGACCAATGGGCTCTATGGGTGTATGAAGGCTTCAAACCTTGGAGAAAAAATTTTCAGTATCATCCTTTAATTCTTTCATACACTCTTGAAATTCTGAATCAAAGTCAATGTCAAAAGTTTTAACAATATCATCAGAAAAATCCTCAAGCATATTGACCTTTTCATCAATATTATTAGAAAAAATTATGGGTTGCTTGCCCAACCTATACATGTTGAACTCCATAGTGTGGTTGCTAAAAGATATCCTTAGTAGACCATTCCGACAATTGATTAATCCATTGCTAGTAGCCAAAAATGGTATTCCAAGAATGATAGGGATCTTATCCCTAGTGTTGAAGGGTTTGGTGTCCAAAACAATAAAATCAACTAGAAAAATAAATTCTCCTACCTTAAGTAGGACATCTTTGACCATCCCTTTCGAAATCTTGATAGAACGGTCGGCCAACTGGAAAGTGATCCCTGTGGTTTTCAAATCTCCTAATCCAAGTTATTAATAAACATGATAAGGTAAAAGGTTCACACTTGCACCAAGGTCAAGTAGGGCATAATTAATGCGAGTGTTACCAATGACACAAGAGATGGTGGGACACCCGAGATCTTTATACTTGGTTGCTATAGGTTGTGTGATCATTGAACTAATATTAGCTACCAAGAATGCCTTTTTTGGTACACTTGTGAGTGCATAAGTCTTTGAGGACTTTGGCATAGGCTGGGATTTGAGTTATGGCATCCAAAAGAGGGATGTTTACCTCTACCTTCTTGAAGACCTCTAAAAATTTATTGAAGTTGTCTTCTTCTTATTCATCAAGGAGTCGTACCATTCCGTAGATACTCTCAGCCATTCTGTAGGGAATATACTATATTATACTAGTTGGAGGGCCTTTGGTGTTATTGACTCTATACAACATTGACCTGAGGAGCAGGTAACCCTTATAGAGTCAACACCTGATGTCTAGGATTTGGCTCTGGCTGACTAGGTAATTTTTCTTTTTCCTTCTCATGCATGACTGTGACAAGTTGGGTGAGTTGCCTCTCCACATTATTGTGGCTTGTCATAAGAAGGACCATGTTTTTCTCTAGCTCACTAATTCTTGTCGCCTCCCCGGTGGATGTAAACCCCGGGGGATATTGATAAGGTGCTTGGAGAGGGGCCTAGCAAAACTTGACTAAGGGCCTAGATTAGGCCGAGGAAAAGAATTAGGTGGTGGCGCAAAATTAGGCCTCTAGGGATTAGGCTGCCCTTAGTTATGAAAGTTGGATGGGCCTCCTTGATTCCCTTGGCTCCATGAAAAGTTAGGGTGATTTCTCCACCTTGGATTATAAGTGTTGCTAAACTAGTTGTTCAGATAAAGAGCATTAACACTTTCATTGCCCCCAGAACTGTTGGGGCATTCTTCTATTAAATGTCCAAGAGAGTGAGACAAATTGCACATAGAGACCTGATTTTGGACTTAGTGGACTGGGGCATGTGCTTTAGGGACAAGGGCTTCTATTCTCTTAATGAGACTATCTAAATGGGCCTCCTTGGCTACTATCCTATTGACATAGTACCCTTTACCTCCTATAGTTCTCTCACTATCATGAGTAGACTCCCATTTTCTTGTCTATTCAGCTAGGTCAACCAAAAAGTTCCAAGCTTTGTTTTTGTCCGCATAAGCTGTGAAGCCTATAGGATACATGGACTCTAACATCTGCTTAATATGGTAGTCTATCCCTTCATAAATTATTTGGCAAAGATACCATTTGTCAATACCATGATGGGAACACTCTTGGAGAAGGTCTTGGAATCTTTCCATGAGTCTGAAAAATGACTCTTGAGGTTTTTGTCAGAACTGCATAATCTCTCTCTTAAGTTTGTTTGTTTTATGCAAGGAAAAAAAATTTCTCAAGAACGCTACCGTAGACTGATTCCATGTGGTAATGGAATTAGTTGGCAGCCCATATAGCCATCTTTTTTCTCTATCTTTGAGTGAAAAGGTAATGCATCTCAGTTTAACAGCATCATCACTGAGTTGTTGTATCTTAATGAGGACACAAACTTCCTCAAATTCTTTTAGGAACAAACAAGCATCTTCGGAGGATAGCCCATGGAAGTGGGGTAACATAGTGATGTTGAGTTTTAAGCTCATAGCTGGTATTCTAATGCAAAAAGGTTGGGCTCCCCTGGTTAGGTAGCATTTATCCTTTAAAGTAGGCTTACGTTGTTCTGCCATTCTTAAAATCGGTACTCTTACTAAACGATTGGTAGAATCATGGGTCCACACACTCATGCAACAGAAAAATACCCACAACTAGAGCAAGACAAGCACAAAAGAATGGAAAGAAGAACTCTTTTTTTTTTTTTTTTTTTTTTATTTTTGATTTTTTTGACTTTTTGGGAGCATACCAGTGGGATCCGGGGTTGCTCAGGTCAATTCCTGAGGTACTGTTACAGGGCAAAACCTGTCTTTATCATACTGTGAGGCTTGGCGGCCTCCACCGATACAACTATTATTGTAAGTCGTTCTTCTCAGGAATTCAATAAAAGAAAAATAAAAACAAAACAAAGCAAACAAAGCACTCCAATTTACCAAAAGAAAGCGAAAAATAACATGGAACTGTCTCCCTGACAACGGCGTCAAAAAATTGTTAGGATTTAAAATGTAACCGCAAGCGTACGGATCAGTGTAGCTACAGGTCGAACACAGGGAGTGCAGCCACTTTATTTTTGGCTTCTTTTAATAATACAAAGTGAATCGATTAATGGTTGTGATCTAATTCTAACTACTGTCCTAAACATATATATCTAAAATAACGTCCTCACCATTCGTTATTTAAGAATTTAAATATGCAAGCCACACAATTAATATGAAATAAATAAATAACTAAAAATAAACAACCCATGCAATTAAAAAGCAATGAAGGAAAAAATGCTAAAATAAAAAAAAAAGATAAAAAAAGGGGATAAAGCTAGAGAGAGGCTCACAAGTAGGTTTCTCTACTTAACCCGAGGGATACATCATAATATGAGCTTCCCTACTTGACCAGAGAGTCACTCTTACAAGGGTTACTCTACTTGGCTTTAGGAAAAGGGAGGCAGTTAAAATAAAAAACAATAAAATGATGGTTCTATGGCTAGGAGGGGCAAAGCCAACACATACACTAGCCATGAACCTTGGGGGAAAAGGAAAACAATAATGTAACGACTAATATTGAAATCCTAAATTAAGAAAGAAAGGGTAGTCAGAAGAGGGAATGAGACGGGGGAGAGAAGACTATTGAAGAAGCCTACCTACCTGAATCAATGCTTGAACTTGAAAGCTTGGGTGATTTGAGATACTGCCAACCCTAAAAACCAAATCTGGAATGAACCAAGTCTAAAATTTTTAGGCATGGGGAAAACAAATCTTGAAAAAAAAAAAACTAAACTTGAAAAGGAGATGCTCCATGGCTCGTGATTTTGTCACCTAGATCTAAGCCTAGAACTATAACTTAAAAATTACAACTCAATTGCATAAATCATAAACATAAAAGGTTGAATAAAAATAAAAGAGTGCTTGCATTAATTGAAATAAAAATCTATTACAAAAGTGATTAAAGCAAAAATAAAGAAGAACTAAAACTAAAGAGAGTGAGAGAGGGAGAGAGAGAAGAGAACTAAGCATAAACTAAAAAATAAACTAAGTGCAATAATCCTTCTAGGAGGGGGAGGAAGGGGCTTTTATAGGGCTTTGATCTTGTCTCCTTCCTTCTACAAGTCTTCTTTAAGAATAGAAAAAAAAATTAAATTAAATTAAATCTTGGTAAAAATCCTCATTCTCTGAGATTTTGTGTGAGGAAAGAGAGAATCTGTTTCCAAAATTAACGAATTCTATTCCTTCCCTACAATGTTAATCAATATCTTGCAATCTTGACTAAATCAGAAAGGAATCTTTGCATAGCATCTTCAAGATCTTGTGAGATGGCAAGGAGAGAGAATAATCTTCAGAATTTTGTACGAGAGAGGATGTGGTATCAATGAGTGGGTCTCACCTTTGGACAAGTTAGTACAAGCTTGGACCAGTTTTTGATTCATTTTAAACACTTTCTCTTGTAGACCTGGGAGCTAGAAAAAAATAAAAATAAAAGTAGTACTATCCAAAGTGGGGCAAAATGTACACTTGTATCCCTAAAATTTCACAACATCACATCCTCCAAGGCACAAGGGTTAGGAGATGCCGCCCCATCAAAGTAAGAAGTGCTTTCTTAAGTAAAGGCCAAAACCAAGGAATTCGTGGTTCATTATCCGCTTGGGAAGAGAATAAATTCTTTGGGTTGGATAAATTATAAGTTTGAAATGATCTTACCTAGCGTAATTGGTTCTAATTACCAAAAGTAAAACTTAGCAATTGGGTTTGTTTCTTTGTGAAACCCTATAAGAATCAAGAACTGAAGAACGACACATTTGTAATCCATTCATCCTTAAGTTTCTAAAAATCAGAATTGGTACAGGATCGGTCAGTATAGGAATGGTATTTTTTTGTTTCTAAAAATCAGAATTGGTACAGGATCGGTCAGTATAGGAATGGTATTTTTTTTTGGGTGATTGAAAAGTATATTAAAACAGGAAAGAGAAACAAATACAACATACAAAATCAAATCGGCTAGATCAGGGAGAAAGCCCTACCAAGCTCGAAATAGATGAGCCTCAACCCCTAAGAGAGAGGACAAACCCAAAAAAGGGGGGAGGAGTAACAAGCAAAAGAAGGGAGGAAAACAATAAAAAAGGAGGGGGGAGAAAAATAAAAGAAGAGAATGATACAAGAAAATGGGGGGAGAAGAGAAGAGAGGAAAGTCCCAAGAAGATGCTAGGAACCGATTTCTATTTGTATGTGGCCAAACAACGAAATTATGAAGAATTTTATTCCTCACATAAAAAATAATAGCATCCCTAATTTGCTTTAGTGAATAAGAATTGGTAGTCTATCTTCTTTTGTTCATTTCCCGCCAAATATGATATAATGTTACGTTGAATGCCCAATTTGATGATTACAAAGAGTTTTACTATTAAAAGCATTTAAAATCCATTTTCATTCTCTTTCAAATGGTACAAATCGGTCTTATTTGAAGTCAAATCGTCTTGATATTGGTTGGAATTGTCCAGGAATCAGTCAGACTTGGTCAGAATCGGTTGGACTCACTCAAACTTAGCCTAAGTCATGAGTCAAACCCAATATACATATAGAATCAGAGTTAATCAGCTAGACACACTTGAACTTGGCCTAACTCAATAGGACTTAGTAGAAAGAGAATAGGTTTTAATAAGAATCAGGGTTTGGGATCGAGGGTTAAAATGTATGTAGTCTTACCCCTCTTCTGGAGAGGTTGTTCCAACTCGAACCGATGACCACTAGGTTGTAATGAAAAAACTTCATAGTTATCTCACTCCTCTTTTGAGAGAGGCTGTTTTCTAACTCGAATCCACGACCATTAAGTTATAATGAAAAAATTGACCAATAGATCGCAATGAAAAAAAATTAGTAGTTGTCTTACCTCTCTGCTGGGAAAGGCTGTTTTCTATCTATAACCCATGGCCACAAGGTTGTATTGAAAAAAACCTTGATAGTGGCACTCAAAATTTAACCATCAAAGAGTGGGTCCCAAGTACCTAAAAGCCCCCACATCAGGCTACCAACGTCAGCCATCTGCATAAAACCAAACACCCATAGAAGGAGCCTCTAGAATTTAACAGAAAGTGACTTGACCTTTAATACAGTTAGTCAAAGCTTGGTCAAGTGATAAGGCCGCAGCTGCGTCGCTTTTGTGGATCAGTGGATAAAAGAAGATACGTAAAAAGGAAAAGAGGTTGACGGTTCTACACTCCCTATTAAATGGGAAAGTGAGGTGGTCGGTTTAGATCAAATAATAGATTTGGGAATCATACTTATCATTATCAACAACCAGGAGAACCTCAATTTGCCCGAACCTTGTAGATTTGAGACTGGTTGTCAGCTGTATATGCCTAAGTACAGTAAGGGATAAGAAACAGATAAGTTGGAATAAACAAGGGAAGCTCTTTATAAATGCCTATATGACTCTTAATTAGCTGCCTCTGTATAGAGAACTCCCCAAGTTATTACACACGATGCCTCATTATGTTGCTTATCCCAAGTCCACAAGTCATCTCCCTATGTCGCCTGAGAAGCTAAGAGAGTGGTTCAAACGTATTGATACCAATGGGGATGGTCACATAAGCAAGAAAGAACTGGAAGAAGCTCTGCGCAGCCTCGGCTTGTGGTTTGGGGGCTGGAGAGCCCGACGTGCAATCGCTCATGCTGACATTGACCGTAATGGGTCCATCAATGGTGATGAGGAGCTGATGCAGCTCTTCAACTATGCCCAAAAGCGATGGGGAATCACTATTAGTTAATATTAATTAACTATATTTTGCTCTTATGGTGTACTTGTAAGATGTAAGATAGTTTTGTTATTATCTAATGATGAAGTTAGAAGGAAATAATCTCTTGAAGGGTAGTTTCTGGTTACCAAATTCTTTGGCTAAAAAAGTATAAATTAAAGGGAAAAGGAGGCAGCAATTCAGAAAAGGAGTTTGAGAGGGGCAAATATACACAGCCTTGCCCTGATCGTTTCTTGTCAAGGAGTTGACAGACTAGGTTAGAATCGATTAAATACAAAGAAAGATAGTGGATTTCAAATACCAGAACTAGGAGCGTATGAAAATGATCTCGTACGTGAACCTGACATATTCTCTTTTCAATAGACCATTAAATAAGGGGAGCCATGTTCCTACACGACCGGAGTTGAAATTCTTTCCCATACATCTATTTTAAAGGTCAATAATAGTCATGAGATGAGGCTCAAAATTTTTTTAATATAAAATAGCGATAATTGTACTATATATATATATATATATATATATGTAGAGATATAAGGAGATGGATAGACATGAATAAGAAAGTTCTTTATTGATTTTTTCACGTGAAATTTAACATGTGATCAATATAAATTATGATATCTCTATTCAGGGCTCAATAGCTACATCAGTTGTCAATGAGGCAAAAGAATAGTGAGCATCTGAGAATTGGGTTCCTACCTTGGGCCACGAACCATTTTCCCATATATAAGATTACATGTGAAATCGCCATGAGTGAGAGGACAGTAGGTAAATTGCACTTTTTCAATGTTTTTCTTTTCATTTTTGCTAATAATATAGAGTTTTACGTTACTTTTGTAAGAAATACAATAATTCTAAAATTGTACTAAGATCAGTTGGGTTTGAATTGGACATTAAAATTCTTATCAGATTTGAATTTAGATCACTAATGGACCGTTTGTTTAGCCGGTAAAGGGAAGGGTAAAGACATGCCGTGGGTCCCACCTGTCATGGGGGTTAAAGAAACAACAAAGCAAGGAATAACAATCGGTGGCAAAGGCGTGGGAAAGGATGTGGAGTGGGCCCCACTTCTTCAATCCCTCCCTTCACATTGGAGTTCCACCCGAAATGGTAGGATCTTTGAGAAGGGGAGGGTAGAATAAATTAATTTCCATATCACTTATCAAAGTCCTGTAATTAATAAATGTTGTCTATTTACCTTACTCTTGCAAACAAACAAGTGAAATATTTGGAATTTTATGAAAATCATCCCACCTTATTCCACCCCTTTTTCCACCGCAGTTTTACTAATTAAACAAACAGGCCCTCGGGGTATCTTTAAGTGAGCGAGTGATCCACATAGCAGAAAGGAGAGCTGGGGGAGTAGCTCTAGGAGTAGTCCATGCCAGCACAGAGAGTTTTTTTCCGTCATTTTTTTTTTTTATGCTCCGTTTGTCTGACAGATAAAAAGGAGCAAGAAACTTCTAAGGGTGTGTCTCACATATTGTGGGTTTTATTTATTTATTTATTTTTACTAAAAAATAATTGTGTTAGAAAAAGGAGAAAACAATGGACAAGAGGAGACTCTCAAAGCTTAGTGACCTAGGAGAGTTTGCCCACCTTCGGCAATGCGATCAATAGGAAACCTAACCAGAGGCCTCAAAGCACAAAACATGGAAAATAGCAAATTATAAAAAGAGAAATCTCGGATGGCGTAAGGCATCTATTTCCAAGTCCATTCTGACCAAGGCAGGCCAGTGAAGAATTGGAGTGGGACGGAAAGCTTCGCGACTGACTTAGCAAGAAAATCAGCAACTTGATTTGCATCACGGTAATAGTGGGTAATCTTCCAAGTTGTAGCTTGAAGGTAAATTGCAAGATTTCTCCACCTTTGCAGAAAAGTCCATGGCACCATACCTTTTTTAATCAAGGGGACCACTGAAGCTGAGTCACATTCAATCCAGAGGCACTAAGAGATGAAACCGAAAAAGAGATGTTGGTAGGCTTAGGAATGACATCAGACATAACCAAGAGAGGAGTGTGGTCTGAACTAGAACTTTGAATGGTGCGCTGAGAGATATTCTTAAAAATATCTAACCATTTTTCATTAGAGAAAGAGCTGTCTAAAACTACAGCAACATGACCCTTGCACCTGTTATTAGTCTAAGTAAATTTCTTTCCCTGGGAGGGAATAGGGAGAAGAAGACATGAGTCCACCATTGCCTGAAAATCTATAGCCGAGCCAGTGTTAAAATGACTAGGGCCCCTTTTCTCATGAGAGGCCAAGGTAGCATTAAAATCACCAATAATAGACCATGGAGTAGAAACCAAAGACAAAGAAGAAAGATCAGCCCATATGTCCCTACGCAAAGCTCTGAGGCAGCATGCATGGACAAAAGTAAGAGCCACTGACTTACCAGCCCAATCAACCATGACAGTGATTTGCTGCTTAGACGAAGCCAAAGTCACTAGTTTAATAGGGCCATGCTTCCACATTATCCATAAATTTGGAGGCTTTCCCTGGTGCTTATTGTAGATAAAGTCTAAGTCATAGCCCATCTTATTGAAAAAAAGAACAAGAAAATGACAAACCTAAACCATTGGTTCAGAAGGCACACAATGTCCGGAGAGGAGTCTATAATCAAAGATCGAAAGGCCCTTCTACCAGTAGCCTTCTTCACACCTTGGAAGTTCCAGAAGAGGACATACATTTATCAATTTTTTGGAGGTAAAACCCTGTCAGACCTATTAGCTTGACCTCCACCCTTCTTTCTACGAAATCCTTCTCTTCCATTTTTCTCACAGATGGAAGCAGCTTTATCCACTGTGGAGATGTCAGGGTAGGTAAGAACAACACTACTATCTGAAATTACTGCCAATGGAAGGTTGTGCACAACCGAGTCACTCTCCCTGGAGGTCCTTGCGACTTCTGTAAGTGAAGTGAAAATACTCTTTTTCTTACCTTTCAACTTATCTCCTCTTTCTCCTCACCTGGTCTCACCAGTTGTGGCATTTGAGTCTCCAAATATGGTCTGGCGACTATGGGGGGATGGAGAAAGCATGATGTTTGGAGTCACCATCTAGGATTAAGGGCCTAGAACCCTATGGTGGAGCCCAATTTCAATCGAGGGATCGAGTTCGAATAGGGGGTTGGATTCCTGTGAAAGGAAGGAACCCCCGAATTTGACTCATACTTTAGTCTGTTCCAGAGATAGGGGTCCGTATCAAGTTACGAGTGTGGAAAGGTGTTAGGCACCCACCTCTCCCGGAATTTCTGGTGTTTCTACTAGAAGCTTGGATTACAAATATTCTCTCCCGAGAATTTTAACAATCTAAGCTAGCACGGAAGTCCTATTACATGAAATAACGCAAACATATATACATAAACTTGTTTGATAGAATTCCACATAAAATAATAAAATTTACATAAAATGATGAAAAATGCAATTATCTTATCTGCATACACGTATAACACCCCATGGTATGACAATTATGATCGTTATTTCATGTGAGGGATACATGCGATAACACATAAAGTGATAAAACAAATTATCTTTAATGTGCAGACGCTAAAATTAATACATGAAATGATAACAATAAATCATCATTTTATGCAGTAGATACATAAAATAATACATGCGGAGATGAGGTATGTATTATTCATGCAAATAGAAATACGATGTAATATCTACATGATAATGACAGATGAAAATGGTGAAATTTTAGATAATTCTCCTTGACTCAGGGGCAATGATTTAATTTTCTTCTCTCTCTCTTGGAGAACTTAAAAACTTCCAACACTGGGGTAAGAAAAGTTGACAGGGTTTCCATGCTAGGGAAAGAACATGGGTTTAGGTTTCCAAGAATTTGGGGCAGGGCTTCCACTATATTCTTAGAGTTGGAATCATTTCTGGAAATTTAGGCAAGCTTTCCGTGCCGAATTCCTAGGGTCAAAATTAGCTCAGAAAATTTGGGTAGAACTCCTGCATCATATTCTTAGGGTTGGAATCAGCTCTGAAAATTTGGACAGGGTTTCCGCACCATATTCTTAGGGTCGGAATAAGCTTCAGGGAATTTGGGCAGAGCTTCCGTATAGTATTTCTAGGGTTGGAATTAGCTCCATAAATTTGGCCAGGGCTTCCGCACTATATTCCTAGGTTGGAATCAACCCCAAAAATTTAGATAGAGCTTTCGAAATCAGCTCTGAATATTTGGACAGGGCTTCCGTGCCATATTCTTAGAGTCAGAATCAACTCTAGAAATTTGGGCAAAGCTTCGCACCGTATTTCTAGGGTTGGAATCAACTCCGAAAATTTGGGCAGAGCTTTGACGCCGTAATAAAAGTGTTGAATTTAAATAAAAAGAACTTGAACAGAGGTTCAATACTAACCTGATATGGACGACTTGAGCTTCCGAAAATGAGGCAGGACACCGTCAACTTAGTAAGCTAGGCTCAATGTTCTTATAGACTCTTTTCTTTCTTCTCTCTCTCTCTTTTTTTTTTTTTTTTAT
This sequence comes from Macadamia integrifolia, assembly GCF_013358625.1. Lineage (NCBI taxonomy): Eukaryota > Viridiplantae > Streptophyta > Magnoliopsida > Proteales > Proteaceae > Macadamia > Macadamia integrifolia. Next base: position 18,336,343 of record NC_056570.1, read on the forward strand.
AGACCTCGGGACAATCTTTCTTCAGGGATTCTTCTCTTTTTTTCTACTAGGGTTTTACAGTTACCCAGGGGTTACTATTTATAGGAGAGGAGGAGAGGTAGGGGTGTAAAAATGCCTAAAACCCTATAAAGGGGCCAAATTCGTGTAAGGCATCCACAAATCCGTGAAAGGGCTCACACTGATTTGTAAGTCCTTACACAATCTATGTAAGGCATTACACGAATCCCCTCTATGTCACCTTGTTGTACTGAAAGGGATACATGTCACCCTGTCATTCATGGAAATAATCTGTGGCACCCTGCTATGTCTCTAGCCACTCTCGTAGACTAGCAGCTACCCCCTAGACTGGACGGCAGTAGCCCCTGGTGGAAGTCTTATCACGGTAATAGTCGTGGGTATGTTGGTAAGTTTTGGATAGGGGTTGGTCTGGTCCGGTTTAAGTTTGGGGTTTGGTTTAAATTTAAGGTTTGGTTTAAGTTTAGTGTTTGGTTTAAGTTTAAGGCTTCATTTAAGTTTAAGGTTTGGTTTAGTTTTGGGTTTGGGTTTAGGGTTTGGTTTAGATTAGGGTTTGGGTTTGGTTTAGATTAGGGTTTTGGCTAGGGTTTAGGTCAGGGTTTAGAGTTTTGGTTTAGGGTTGGTTTTAGATTAGGGTTTGGTTTAGGGTTTTAGGCTTTAGATTAGGGTTTGGTTAAGGTTTTGGTTTGGTTCGGGTTTAGGGTTAGATTAGGGTTTTGGTTTGGGTTTAGGGTTTGGTTTAGGTTTGGATTTTAGGGTTTGGTTTAGATTAGGGTTTTGATTTGAGTTTAGGGTTAGGGTTTTGGTTTTGGTTTGGGTTTAGGGTTTGGTTTTTGATTAGGGTTCTGGCTGGGGTTTTGGTCAGGGTTTTAACTAGGGTTTAGGTTAGGATTTTGGCTTGGGTTTAGGGTTTGCTTTTAGATTAGGGTTATGGTTTGATTCAGAGTTTCGTCTGGTTTAGGGTTTGGTTTGGTTTAGGGTTGGGTCTGGTTCAGGGTCTTGTTTGGTTTAGGGTTTGGTTTGGTTTGGTTCAAGGTTGTGTCTGGTTCAGGGTTTGGTCTAGTTTAGGGTTTGGTTCAGGGGTTTATCTGGTTCAGGCGTTGGTATGGTTCAGGGTTTGGTTTGGTTCAGGGTTGGTCGGCTTCAAGGTTTGGTTTGGTTTAGGGTTTGGTTTGGTTCAGGGGTTGGTTTGGTTTAAGGTTTGGTCTAGTTCAGGGGTTGGCCTAGTTCAGGGTTTGGTTCAGGGGTCGGTCCAGTTCAGAGGTTGGTCAGGTTTAGGGTTTAGTCTGGTTCAGGGTTTGGTCTGGTTCGGTGGTTGGTCTAGTTCAAGGTTTGGTTTGGGTTGGTTTAGGGTTTGGTTTGAGTTGGTCTAACTTGGTTCAAAGTTTAAGTAGTCATTATGGCACATCTGGTCATCCGTTTTTTTTTCATACAAGATATCATGGGACCGTATTTCTGAGTACTTTCCAATGATATGAGAATCGAGCACATGGTGGCTCGATTGTCATATTCTAGCAAAAAGTATTAATGACCACTTTCGGTCACCCTCCCTACGTCATTTAAAAATATCGGGTTTGACCCATAAGTTTTGTGATAAGCTGGACTTGTGTCGAAAATTCAACATCTTTCTGAAAGAGAGAATATATGTCTCCTCATTACTCGTAATTCATCATTGTCGAGAGGGGACAAAATTTGGTGTCTACAACTTCCCTTCTTGCTTTTTCTTTTCCTTACTGAAGCATCAATCTTTTCTGCCGAGCAGATTTTCTTGTAGCAGCACCAACGTGCACAGTGGGAGGAAGCATGTTCTGACTTGGAAAAATAGATGAGTCCTCTCAGACAAGGTCAGCTTGGGAGGCCTCCTCTCTTGCAATATCAGATGGGTCGAACTCTCTAGAGTTTTTAGGTGGGTCAGAGTCCTCAGAAATGGATTCAGATTCAAATCCATAATCCGTATTTGAAGATCCCCCATCAGATGAGATTTTAGCACCTAAAGAGGGAATGTTCTCCTCTCTATTTTCCAAATTGGAAATAGCCAATGAAGGAGAGTCCAGCTGTATGTGGATATCTCCTCCCTCCAAAGATGCCTCACGTTGGGCCCTAATCAAGGAACGTTCAGACGGAATTGGATCCTTTGAGGAAGCTACCAAATTTGGGAGAGGCTACACATGAGGAGTGACTCGGGGCGAGTTGACTCCGTCATCAACATACACTGCTCCTACAACTTCAACTGCAAAATACTTCTCATGTTGCATCGCATCATCATACTTCTTCTTCTTACAAGCAGAAACCTGATGCCCAAATCTTTTACAGTAGCCACAGCACTCAAGACCGTCTTCATAGACCACAGCTTGGCAGAAACTATAAACTTTGGAAGTTCCTAGTTCAAAACACTCGACTTGAACCTCCTCAGTCCTTGAAGCAAAGTCTGATATATCCACCTCAACCAAAACTCTTGCGAAAAACCCCAATAAACCCTGCCGAGTATGCCGATCTAAGGCCACTGGGTGGCCAACAGCTTTGGCAATCGAAAGGACATTCTCATGCTAGCACTCTAGGGGAAGATCTGGAAATCGCACCCGCACAAGCTTGGTCAAGGTTTGCTTTTCATGAATATTGAAATCTGTTTTCCAGAGCTAGAAACGAATTAGTTAAGCCCCTATCTTCATAGGACTACGCCTCCAAAAAACTGATTTATCTCCTTCACAATGGAATTGAAATATAACAAATCTCTTACCTAATGGATGCATAACAATTTCTTTGCTCAGATTCCAATTATCGCGAGCTTCTTGCCTCAAACCATCAAGAGAAATCAACTTCAAATTGACTCTCCCTATCAGTGCAAATCGAAAAAGTCCCCTTTTCACATATTGTGAGTTGAGTTAGTAAGAAAATAATAGAATCTATATTTTTTTGTGGGGTGAGATTTGATAGAAAAGTGAAAATGGAGCTTGAGTGGGATTCTATAGGAAAGGGAGGAAATAGGAGGAGAGAGATGAGACAAAATCAACCTTCCCATGAATAATGCTAATTTGATAGGATTTTGGAAATGAGTGGGGTAGAAACAAGTTGAGTGCCATATCAACAGTCAATAATAATTGTATTCAATTAAAGAACTTGTTTGGTAAATTTCTCTGCGTGATCATGGCCCTCCATCTCATGATCTTATGGCTGAAAATTTCATCACCTCGATCCCTTCCACCTCCTTGCATGGAGGGGCTATTGAGGTCCTCCATAAGGAGATTGCAATGGCTGACGAGCTATTGGCTACTTTCGAGCTTGATACTAGAAGAAAAGAGAAAGGAGTAGTATCTTCATTTGAGCAAATGAGGCGGTCTGATCATCTTGCCTCCTTAAAAAATTCTAATGAAAGTCTTATTTTGGAACGTGAGAGGTTTCAGGAAATCCTCAGTGTGCATCGCCTTGAGAAAAATCATCAGTGACAAGAGCCTAGATATTTTATGCCTGGCAGAGCCTATGATCGATCCTTCCTCCTATTCTTCTCGCTTCTTCAGAAAGTTGGGATTTGAGGCCAATCTCATTAGCAACCTCAAGAGAGACAAGCCGCCAAACCTCTGGCTGCTTTGGAGACGAGGAATTCCTAAACCAACAATTTTCTCATTTTCTGAACAGCAAATCACTATTAAAATTGATTGGAAAGGCACTTCAATTCTTATACCTTCAATTCATGCTAGTTGCTTTAGAGCTTCTAGAAGAGATCTCTGGGTGGAGCTAGGTTCAGTGTCGATTCTAGTTGAACCCTGGCTTGTAGTAGGAGACTTTAATGCTACCCTTGCTTCGCATGAAAAACAGAATCTTGGATTGTTCAATATTGGTTCGGCTACAAAGTTTGAAGCAATGGTTGATTCTTATAGCTTGATCAAGCTGCCCTCTCAGGGGCCAAAATATACTTGGTCTAACAATAGAAGGAGAGGTAAAGTAGCTGTTGTTCTTGATAGGGGCCTTTGTAATGAGGATTGGATGACCCATTTTTAGGACTGTGCTCAACTGGTTCTTCCCAGGGATTTCTCGGACCACAACCCAATCCTCATTACCTCAGAGGCTTGTATAAAGCAGAAAAATTGTCCATTTCGCTTTCACAAGTTTTGGACGGATCACCCCTCTTCCTTGCAGTTGGTCTCTGACTCATGGAATGAAGGAATATCTGACCCCCCCCCCCACCTTTGTTTTGACTCAAAAACCAAAGAGATTGAAACCGATCATCAGAACTTGGGCTAGGGAGACTTTCCCGAATTTTGAGCATGAACTAGTCATAACAAGAGAGTTCTTTGACTAGATTCAATCCCAAATTGAGCAGCATGGAATGGATGATGATCGATTCAGGAAAGAAGCTTATGCAAAGTCTGCTCATCCGGTGGCCTTGAAAAATCATGAAAAATTATGGGTGGAAAAATCAAGAATCATATGGCTAAAAGAGGGGGACAGAAACTCCAAATTCTTCCATCTCTACACCAAGATTAAAAGAGAAAAAATAACCATTAGAAGAGTCAAGAAAAAAATGATGGTCTGATCATTTTGGATAGAGATGAAATTGCAAACTACATGATTGGGTTTTACGAAGAATTTCACAAAAGTGTTCCTCTGACGGATCACTTGGAGTTACTAGATTCCATTCCCAGGCTTATTGACCAGGTGGACCTTCTGAACTAGATGCTATCCCAGGTCCAAATGAAATTAAGCAGGCTGTTTGGGACCTGGACCCTGACAGCTCCCCTGGTCCAGATGGCTTCCCAGGATTTTTCTTTAGATGCTACTGGGAGATCATATTAAGGGACTTTGAAATTGCAGTTCGTGATTTTTCATTTCAAGTTTGATGCACCCGAGATTGAACAACAACTTCTTAGCCTTGATACCTAAAGTGAATGGTGCTATAACTCTGGACAAGTTCAGACCTCTCTGTATGGGTAATTTTATTTGCAAGGTTATTTCAAAAATTCTTGCAACTAGATTATCATTTCTTCTTCCAAGACTTATTTCTAAAGAGCATGGTACATTCCAGAAGGGGAAGCTCATCCACATTAATATTGTCTTGGCTTCTAAATTGGCAAACATAATGCACTCTTCCACAAGATGTGGTGGCCTTGGGGCAAAAATTGACATCCAGAAAGCCTTTGATTCAATTTATTGGAATTTTATTATTCAAGGTTTGAAAAAAATTGGGTTCTCAGATACTTAGCTGATTTGAATTTTCCAAATCCTATCTTCATCCAAAATTTCCATTCTACTGAATGGAGGTCCTGTTGGGTACTTCGGAGTTCAAAGGGGTCTGCAGCAAGGTGATCTTATATCCCCCATTCTATTCATATTAGCCGAAGAGATCCTTTGCAGAGGATTAAAGCATCTTCTTTTCGAGAATGAAATCAAGGCTCTAAGAGGTCCCAGAGGTGTGTCTACCCCAACTCTATTATTATTTGCTGATGATATTTTCATCTTCATCAATGCCTCCATCAAATATGTTAGGAATTTAAAAGACTTCCTAAGGAAATCCCAAGAATTCTCGGGGTAGATCATCAATCTGGACAAAAGTAAGCTTTTTATGGGGCCCATGCACCCTTCTAGGAAGCAAATCATTATTTACACCATGGGAATCCCTTCTTGTAAATTCCCTACAAAATACTTGGGGGTTGAAATCTTCAAGGGAAGAGTCAAAAGTCAGTATATGCTGCCTGCTATGGACAAAATCAGAGAAAAACTCTCAGGGTGGAAAGGGAAAATTCTTTCTATGGTTGGACGGGTTCAGCTTGTCTGCTCTATCATCTCTAGTATGCCAGTGCACAATTTTTCCATTTACTGGTGGCCTTCTTCTTTGATTGTGCAAATGGAAAAGTGGATGAAAAATTTCATCTGGATAGGGGATATTGACTCAACAAAAGCTGTGACAGTCAAGTGGGACCAAGTTTACAAACCAGTTGAAGAAGGTGGTTTAGGCATTCACAGAATGAGAGATGTCAACAAATCCTTGCTTTGCAAGCAAGCTTGGAATCTGAAGCATGGTAATTCGATTTTGTCCAATTTTCTTAAAGCTCGCTTCTTGAAAAATGGCTTTCCCAAGAAGGTTGTTAGGCCATCTTCTATTTGGCCAGGCATTAAAATAGTTTGGACTCTCATCTCTAGCAAGGCAAGATGGGTCATTGGCAATGGGAAAAAAATCCACCTTTGGAATGATAAATGGCTCGGTTATTTCTCCATTATTGAGGCATGTGATGTGGATCTCTCTCCTCTCAAAAACTCTATGACGACAGTCTTTGACATTATTTCTAATTGCACCTGGAATATCCCTGAGATTCACTCTGATGCCCTCAAGGATATATTCTCTGCGACAAAATTAATCTGTCTCCCTCACTTTGATAGGGAGGACCAATGCTCCTGGAGCGGAACTACATCTGGGATCTTCTCCACCTTTTCTGCCTGGAATGAAATAAGAAGACGAAACCCTAAGATCCCATGGTTTTCCCTTGTTTGGAACTCACATCTCCAACCTCGTCAATCTACATTTGGTTGGCGCCTCTTGTATAGGAAACTTCCCATAGACGACATTACCTCTCAGAAAGGTATTCCCCTAGTCTCAAAATGTAATCTCTATGGCTCGGATTCAGAATCTTTCAGCCACATTTTCACAATTTGCCCTTTCTCTGTTGATATTTGGACTCGATCCATGGAGTGTTTTGGGATCTTGTGCCTTATTCCAAATGATTTATTGCATTTGTCACAATGGTGGATTAGAAAAAGAAAAATATTCAAGCAAGGATCCTTAGACCATGGGCTTCGTGGTTATAGCTGACAACATTTGAAGAGAAAGAAATGTAGATGCCATGATGGTATTTTTCTCTTGACCACCCATGTTTTTGAAAGAATCATGCAGGATGTGCAAGCTGAGAATATAGGACTTCAGGGAGGTATCAGATCTATAAATGATCTTCTCTATTGCCATTGCCTTGAGATAAGACTTATCCCAAATAAACCTCCATCGATGCTTGAAGTTTTCTGGTGCAACCCACCTAGAGGTTGGTTTAAATTAAATGTTGATGAATGCTCTCTGGGTTACCCTAGGTGAGCAGGGGAAGGGGAAATTCTAAGAGATCACAGAGGTGGTGTAGTTGGCTCTTTCAAGTGCTTCTCAGGCGTCCAGACAAATTACTTTTCTGAACTCAAAGCTTTATCAAAAGGCATCCTCCTTGCAAAGCAATTAAATGCTACTGGATTGTGGATTGAATCAGATTCTTCTGTGGCTGTTTTGGCAGTTCGGCGTCACTCTATCCTTGGTATATCTGCCAAGATTGGATCACATGCCTTATCTTCCTGAAATCCATCAGCTGGAAAATATCCCACTGTTTTCGAGAAGCAAATGTTGTGGCTGACTACCTTGCCAAAGATGCGGCAATGTCTGGAAACTCTAGCTGTCCTACTTCTTTCCAGGCTCACATTAGCTCTAAAATTGCTTCCAATGCAATCGCTTGTCCGAGATTTCGCTTTATGTAATTTTGGGATTTTTCTTCCCCTTCGGATGGCCATGCCGAAGGTGGGGGATTAAATTTCCTAGTCTTTGTATTTTATTTTTCCCATTTTTAATAAATTCTCTGAATCTTTAGCAAAAAAAAAAATTATTATAGTAATATAATTATAGTTCTAGATATTTAATTACGATTTAAAAACTCACAACTATAAATGTCCTATAGTTATGATTTCTTCATGTGCAGCATTATTTGATGCTTATTATGAAAAAAAAAAAAAATTGAATGTTAAAAAATGGTGAGAACTCAGATGTGAGTCATCACTAAATTTGAAATTTGAAAATATGATTAGGAGAATTCTTCAATGATCCAATGGCCATCCGTCCAAGTTGTGGTCAATTGCCTTGCTAAACACTAGCTCGGTACCACTGGCTCTCGAAACCTTTTTCCTTCATAGAGAACAGGAGAAATCTAGAGTCTCCCATGTCCGACAAATTTGATGAGGAATTCAGATTAGGTGAATCCACCGGCATTCCTTGCAGAGAGGCAAAATGACCACGACAGGTAATGTATGTGCCTTTGATTCAAGACTCTATTAAGTATCAAGCAAACTTACCTTTGGATGGATGTAAAGAAAAGAAAAAATTCAAAAATATATTTGAATTTGTAAAAAAATATAGACACATAAAATCATTGTCTGTGTTATTTTCTTTTCTTGACATCCAATCATAGCCTTAATGATGCAGCAAATTTTGTTTCCTCTCTTTATAGGCATGTTGTACTTGTAGCTTCTCATAGCTCTTCTTGATTGCTTCGTTTCCCTTGTGCCCATCCTAGAAATTTATTTGAGCATATATTAAGATCAACACCTTGTTGGTGTACGATGTCTTGTATTCTATCATAGTTTAATCTAGGTAATACTGGTGTAGGCGCCTCAACAGACAGGACGGCGGTCCCACTATATATATTTGTAGTGAGGGTTTCTTTCTCTGTAATGCAAACAATACTAAGAGGCATAAGGACAAGCGTTGTAACTTTATTCTCCATTGATGGTGAAACATGATCTCATCTCATTGAGGACGTAGACAATCTTGCCTCGTAAACCTATGTGAATTGCTTGTTCTTGTTTTTCCATTATCTTTTGCATTGTTTTAGGGTTATGTTTCTACACACCTTCCCTTGTGAGTCCTTTAACAAGTCACAACATGCCTCATCGAGTTCCCTCCCAACCTCCTCCTGCTCATACTCTGATAGAGCCTCCACAAAAGTTATAGGAGTGGGTGAAGGGCATAGACAATAATGGGGATGGTCTGATAAGCAGGAAAGAACTGGAAGAAGCTCTATGAAACCTTTGCTTGAGATGGTGCAGCTGGAAAGCTTGGTTTGCAATTAATAAAGCCGATGTCAATAGGGATGGATTCATCAGTGGAGAGCAAGAGTTGAAGGAGATATACTACTATATCCAAAAGAATTGGGGAATCACCTTTCTTTAGATCTACATATTACTTGCTTTGTATCTATATGTTCCCCATGTTATAGATGCCCTTTTCCCTTTTTCAGTGAAGTAATCCAAGTCTGTTTCCTGGTTCCAAATCCTGACCACTTGAACTCACTTTTGTCTCATGTTCTGTATTACGGTTGTTATTGTTGTAAATAGGCTTTCTATAAATAAAATCCCACAACTCTCTTCTTTGATAATTATTTTTTTCTCTACAACCATGTTCGTATAGAAAAATGGAATATTTTAAGTGGTAAAATAGAGCTTTGGAAATTCAAGATTAAGGAAAAGTGCCATATAGTTGTCAGAGTAACCATAGATAATGCAAGGGCATACATGGGGATGCATGTATTTTACTGAGTTGGACTATGAATTTTAAAATTTGGTCAATTGATGAGCACATTTATTTGTGATATCTAGGGTCTGAAAGCATGCATTTTACATATTTAGAATGAAGCTACCTTGGGTTTTACTCTCTTTTTGTAGGTTTTATATTTTAAAAGCCTTAAGGAATATCGAGCTCCATATCTCCAATTTTACACGTAAAGAGGTCAATTTTCTTTTCATAGCTATGAAGAGGACGAAATTCTGAGCAAGATGGATCTCTTGCATTAAAAGTACGCATTCATTTTGGTACCTGTACATACAATTATTCTTTTCAGACCAAAAAAAGAATAATAAACCAAAACTGAACTGAGATGTAGGCCAGCCCTTCTGCAATTGTCCCAGGGGTACAAAAGAATATTTCAAATGCCAACAAGGATTGATGGACCCCCTTGAGTAATTGAAGATTCTTTTTTTTTTTTTTTGTAACAACAATTACTTAGCGTAGTTGGTGAGCTATGGTGTGCAAAAATCCCATGTTAACCAGGAGGTCTCAAATTTGAACCTCTTGGCTTTTTTTTTTTTTTTTTTTGCTCTCCTATTTTTCAACCACTTAAAGACCAAGGGCATGGAGTAGATTTCCCATTAAATTAGAAGATTGGTCAAAGCAAAGCAAGAGAAATTCGGCCAAGGGGGGTTTCTTGCGCAAGAAGAGAGAGAAAAAGGAAAGAAAAAAAAAAAGAGAAATAAATCTTGTTCAAATCGTGTCTCTCTCCTCCACATCATCAACAAAGATGTCCAAATCTTCAAGCAAGCAGAGGAAATTGTCCAAGGGTTGTGTGCAAGTTTGAAGGAGAGAGAAAAAGAAAGGAAAAATAGGAAATAAGAGAGAAAATATAAAAATAAATAAATAAAATAAAGAGAAAATCGTTGGGTCTCCCATCTTGCACGATTTTCCTCTTATCTCCCCTCCACATTAGCACCTCAATCTCAAAAAAAAACCCACCTTTTAGAAACCCAATTCGTTGGATTTTTTTCTCCCCTTCCCTATGAATAAGAATCATTTAAGGAAGGGAGGCACTTCTCTTCTTAGGGTATTTTTTTTTTAGTTGCTCTCTCTCTCTCTCTCTCTCTCTCTCTCTCTCTCTCTCTCTCCTTTAGTTCTAGTTTTAGTTTTTTACTATTAAACACTTTTGTAATCCTCTTTTATTTAATGAATGCAAGAACTTTTATCTTTGATTTAGTCTTTTGATTTTATGTTTTATGCAATTGAAATTGTAATTTTCAAGTTCTAATTCTATGTTTAGTTCTAGGTGACAAAAACAAGTTGTGGAGCATCTCTTTTCAAGTTCAAGTTTCTCATTCAAATTTATTTTCTCTAGTAGTAGCAATTTCAAATTTGGTTTATTCCAGATTTGGTTTTTAATACTGGTAGCAATTCAAATATCAATCAAGTTTTCAAGTTCAAGTACTAAAGTTCAAGTAAGTAGGCTTCTACAGTAGTCTTCTCACCGCCCTCTCATTCTCTCTTCTTGCTACCCTTTCATTCTTAAAGTAGGTTTTAAATTTTTAGTTTTATATTATTGCTTTCCCTTTCCTCCAAGGTTCATGACTAAATTATGTGTTGGCTTTGCCCCTCTCTAGCTATGGAACCATTCTTTTAATTTGATTATTTATATTGCATCCCTTCCCCCTAAGCTAAGTAAAGGAGCCCTTATAAGAGTAGATCTCTGGTCAAGTAGGGAACCTCATATTATTTATGGTGCATCCATGGGGTAAGTAGAGATACCTACTTGTGTGCCTCTCTCTAGCTTTTTCCCCTTTTTATTTTATTTATTTACTTTTCAGCACTTTTATTTCAGCAATTTTACTTTTAATTATTTGCTTTTTAATTACGTGGTTTGAGTATTTAAATTCCTTGATGACGAATGGTTAGGGTTAGATGTGAATGGTTAGGTTGTTCAATTTTTATTTCAATTGTAATTTCCAAATTTCCTAGATGTGTTGGTTAGGATGTTTTTTGATGCATTTGTGTTAAAACTGTAGTTAAAAGTAGATCATCATAATCAATCATTACACTTTCGCATTACTAAAAGAAGCTAAAAACAAAGTGGCTGCTCTCCTTGTGTTTGACCAGTTAGCTACACTAATCCGTATGCTTGTGGTTACTTTTAAAATTCAAACATCAATCTACATCGTTCTCTTAATATCCAATGATAGAATTGATATATGACTCTTCCACATAGAAAAATGAAGCATTTCTTGATTGAAATCTAAGCCTCGATCTAAAGGTAGCATCAATAGCAATCTCTTCAGAATTATGCTGATGGAGAGACATCATATCCATAGAACTCTTATTTTTGTTGCATCCTTCACCAAGAAGTCTGCAATTGGATTTGCTTCCCTGAAACAGTGGGTGATCTTACACATTATCGAGCTAAGATAGTCTGCATGAACAACCACTCTTGATCCAAAAACCACGGAATGCATTAAGATTGAATAGATATGACAACTGACACAAAGTGACATTCAATCCATAGATGCTTCACATCAGGCCCTTGTCTTTGGTATACTTAGACACCTTTTATTAAGCTAGAAAACTCTGCTCCAAAGTTGGTATTATTCCGAAGGTAGAACTTAAATGAAGATAACACCAAACCTAAGAGATCATGAAGCAGCCTACCTACATCAGCTCTACTTGGATTCCCTAAGCAGCACCTGTTCACATTTAGTTTAACCCATTGAGCCTAGGGTTTGCACCAATGGATTTTCAACATTTTCCTATCCTGCCGCGGAAAAATAGGAAAACCCAATCGTCTAATACAAACAAGATCTAAAGCATACCTCATATTAACTCCCACCCCCTATCAATAAAGATCCAAAATACTCTTGATTAAATTAGAGGGTCAGATTGGGGCCAAACTTGAGAGGGCAAGTTCGATCTGTCTTTGACCTCCTGTGCGACTCAATCTTGAAGTCCCAGCTTCTAGACCAAGATTGACGTTTTCTGGCGTGCCCCATTTCCAAGATGGATGAATCTGAATATCGATGGATGTTCACTAAGAAACCTAGGTAGGGTGGGTGCAAGAGTATTTAGGGATGATAAAGCCCAGGTTGTTGTTCATTTCAAATCCTTCTTGGGTGTTGTTTCGGGTGCTTATGATTGGTCTGGAGATGACCGAAGATAAATCCTTCTCTAGGTTTGGATTGAGTGTGATTCAGTTGCAGCGGTAGTATTGGTGTCTAAAGGACTGATCCATGGTTCGTTTTGCTACAGCTATCAGGCCTCTAGAGTTTTTTGTCTGCTTCAGAGTAGAAATTAACTCACTGCTACAGGGATGCTAATTCCATCGTTGATCATCTTGCGAAATGAGATACAAAATATGAAACCTCCATTCCATTGTCTATGTGGCATCACTCTATTCTTGAGAGTCTTCAAGCTGATGGTATAGGTAGATCGCAATACTAGATGAGTTAGTTGATGGCTGTACTTGTGTTGCCATCTTAAGGGTATAGTTATTTTTGTTTTTCTTGTCTCTTGATTCCTCCCTACTGATAGCAATGCCGAAGGTGGGGAGTGGTCTTGAGATTTGTTTGGAATTTTGCTTTTGCAATTCTAGGAATTTCTGCACCGTAAAATTATTTTCTTTTATTTTAATACATGACCTTTAGCTAAAAAAAAAAAAAAGGGTCAGATGATGTGGCTAAAGAGATTCTCTCCTTATCATGAGTGAAGGAAAATTCGGTCCTATATTTAATGCGTATGTTCCTAACATTTCATTTCTTAGGCTTAAAGGCAAGAAAATACTATGCTATCCAGATTCTAAACCGCCAATCCAATGGTATTGACTAGATCATTTGCATCCACTAACAATCTTAAAATCTTGACAGGAAATTATTTTAGGAGAGATAATCTTTACAATCATTTTATTTAAAGGATCATTCCATTTTTAAAGGGCAAAAACTAAAATCATATATCAACAATAAAGCTTATTGTGTACTTTGCATAATAGACAGTTATAACCGAGTCATTTTCATAAAATCTTCTCTAGAATAGATGCTTCAATCTTCAGTGACTAAAATTTCTTTACTTCCCAGTTGTAACTGTCTTGCCACCTCAGCTTGTACTGATTTTAAACAATCTAATAAGATGCTTGCTTTGATGCTGTTGTGACCAGAAGAGTTGCATTATTGCGTTTGTCTACAAATATTTTGACTTCACCCTCAAAGTGGAAAGAATACGAGAGGAAAAACACTATTGTTGGATCCTTTTCCTCTTAACCTTTCTTTCTTTCTTTTTGTTATTTTTAATTTTCCCTCATCTTTCTACTCCTTTTAGGCCTAAGATTCCATTTCATCACATTGAAACTTCTATTAGAGTAGAATGCTTAACTATCAATAGAAAATAGGGTTATAGTCATTCATTCTCTTATATCTCACATATTACTTAAAATGAAAAAACTCTTATTACAAATATATAGTGAAACCCTATACAAATAATTTATGGAAATACCCATATAATTCTATACATGTAATTTCAAGCCCTCAACATTTTAATGCCCTTTCAGAATCAACCCACTTATACAAGCAACGGAATACAGGACAAGTTACGCCAACATTAACAAAGAAATACATATAAGGAAAATGTGTTCTACAAGGGATTTCCTTCACATTGGGTGTTTAGGGGAAGGTCTCTAGTATACATGTATGGATATAAATATATGCGTTTGAGTTAATGATTGGACTGGTTGGGATAAAAAGAGCAACCTAATGCACAAAGCTCCTGCTACCACAGGGTCTGAGAAGGCAAATGTATGTAGTCTTACCTCCTACTTTGTAGGAGAGACTGTTTCCAAGGTTTAACCATGTGACCAATTTATTGTAACAGGGCAATTTACCGCAGAATCTGAGAGGGGAAAATGTATTAAACCGATTGGGATGTTGTTGAAAATTTCAGACCTCATGTTGTTTCAAATACTTAGTTAACGAAAAAAAGGGAAGAAATGGAGTTAGGACAGATGGTGATTTTTTTTTTTATGACAAATTTTTGAAATAAGTGTAAGTGGTTATGATGATTAGTGAGTTTCTTACAACGGTGGTTTTGTTTGTAGTGCTTAATATATATTGTGCTACCATTGTTTAAAACCTTTAGTTTACCACACACACCAAAAAAAAAAAACCCTACATGGATGGGAAAAAAAAATTTCGGATTCGTTTTCCTTCTCTACATAGTGAATTAATAAATAGATTTATTAAAAGAAAAAAAAACTTCATATGTTGATTTTGATCCATGTCCAAAAACTATTATGAGATGAAAATTATTAGATACTTTTATTCTCCAACACTATTGCCAAACAATAAGAATTAGGTTAAAATCTTTTGCCACAAGATGTACCCTGGATCAAGATAGCTCAATTTGAAATTAAAGGAAAGGGGAATGAAACTTCGAACTTAAAAAAGAAAACTTTAGTAATCAATTATCCCATGTGACTATAACACTAACTTCAATCATTCTATATGTTGTTATAAAAATTTCACATTTACTTTGCATTCAAAACCCTTTGTTATAAAATATAAAATAAAAATTATATGTGAAATATATCATTACTACATATGGTAATAAATATAAATAATTTATATAATCGCATGGGATAATGATTACAACAGTTTTCTTTTTTGGATATTCGAAAGTTTCACTTCATTTCCCTTTAAATTTTCCTTCCAGCCAAACATAATATATATGAATTTAGTGGAGTAAGGTCATGAGTACACAATCTTATTCCGATCAGGAAGCACATCCCCTAATTTCTTACACTATGAAGATGCTTTACTGGGTCATCAAACTGACCCTACTAAATTGACTGGTCTTACTGAGCCATGAGAACATAATATTCCCTAGCCACATGAGAACTGATCTAAATCTGAAGAATAAAGGGGGGAAATCTTATCCGCCCCAATGCCCCATAAAACGCAAGATGCTTACGAAATTAAATGGCGCGTCATCATATGATGCAATATGCTTCAATTCTTTTTCATTACTTTACCCAGTCGCCCTTCTCTTTGGTTCCTTCTTTTGGATAAAAAGTTTTGGATTTAGCTTTTCTTTCACGTGAAGAGAAGTGCTATGAATTTTTATATGAATTTTTAATTGTAATTTTAGTTATATTCCTAAGGAATCTAATGTTGTTGCCGATTCTTTAACCATGCAAGAAGGCTCTATCTATACAGTATACGACCAAATGGTCAATCTTCATTCTGCGGTGGTGGATTT
The DNA here is from genome assembly GCF_013358625.1 of Macadamia integrifolia. NCBI lineage: Eukaryota > Viridiplantae > Streptophyta > Magnoliopsida > Proteales > Proteaceae > Macadamia > Macadamia integrifolia. Next base: position 18,351,923 of record NC_056570.1, read on the forward strand.
ATGTATTTCATCTTCCACATGTTCTACATGTGATTTTGAATAAAAAACTGTTTACCAAAGAGAGAGAGGCTATGATTAAAGGGAAGATACCTTTCTTCAGTCCACTACATCGTGGATGAAAAATTTCTCTTCACCATGGGTTGAAAGAATTTAAGTACAAAAGTTTTCTCTGTGATTTGAGACTACAATTAAGGGCAAAGGTTAATTATCTGGTGGACCTGTACCATGTTTATATAGTTTGTACCTTGACGGCCCAGGGATATCTCCAACCAGGCAATGTTGAAAGTGGCTTAATTTTTGTACACAGATAGTTCGTTTATGTTTCCCAGTCTTATATCCTAAATTTCAATCTAAATGAATATTATTAAGTGATAAAAATAGATCTTTAACAATCCAAGACTATGAAAAAATGCAGAGTTTTTATAGAAATACTATAGACATGCATGCCAATGCAAAGGAGAGTATATAATTGAATTTGACAAATAACCTATCCAAATCTTTCACATTTATCCAATGGTTAGGATCGCAACATCAATTTTTTATGTGGCAAAATTTTGTAGACCATTAAGGTGAAGATATCTTGGAGCGCTTGGAAGAGACTGTTTTTTGCCCATCAAGTGACAATGAGAAGAAGGTTATAAGATCACAAATGTTTGTAAAATTTATATTTTCATCATTTTAGCCACATGGCAAACATTGGCTTGTTTATATGTCACAAAAAACAAAAAACAAAGAAAGGATATGATAGATAATTGAGTAACCATACACACATGTATGGATGTAAATGGATAGTCGAAATTTGAATTCAATCCACATCCGTATCCATTTAGGGGTATTTGTATTCGGTCAAAGGTATCTGGATCCAAATCCGAATTATCCAGAAAATAATTATCCAATCCGATTAAATAATCAATTAATAAGTTTGAGGTATCTTCAATGTTAAAAATGTTCTAAAGAATAAGGAAAAAAGCTAAGACAACTTAGAAATATGGATTAAGAGCAAAATGTATTCATTGGGGGTAGGAAAATTTGGATTACACAAGTCAGAGAGTAAATGAATAGTTAAAAATCTGAATTCCATCTGAATCCATTTCTATTTTGGAGTATCCTTATCCCGTTAGGAAATAACCAACGATCTCATCCCATCTATATTCGACCCGTTTGCATCCTTTTATACATGTACAAGTGATTTTTTTTTTTTTTTTTTTTTTTTGAGGTAAAGGTACAAGAGGATTCGGTTTCAATAAATTTACAATGACACTTAATATTACAGATATAAATACCTCTTTTGTTTTTTATTTTTCTTTTATAGGTAGGGTTCAGAGTGATGAAACAAGAAGGATGGGGTTTGCATTGTGCAACTAAAAATTAAGTACGTGGATGACCACTGTGCTTGGATTAGTATAGGTGATCCCTATTGCCTCGGAAAGTGAAGTGACATGAGGTATGACCCCATACTGAATCCTCCTCTCTTATGTTTGTGGATTGTGACTTTTTTTGCTAAGAAGGTGTGGACCAGCTTTGCGGACTGTTTTGGTGTTTATTTGCAAATTCATTATTTAATCCGTTATGTTCTCAGACGGTGGGAACGTAAAGAATATAATTCTTTCCCTGCATGGAGCTTGGCTTGCAGGTTTGATGTTTATGTCCGATGGTGGAAATATAAGAGTATAATTCTTTCCGAAGGTCGGGATTGCTACCTCCCTAATTCTTTGTCCTTGGTCCTCTTAGGTTATGTTTGGTAGCCAAGAGAAGAAAAGAAAGGAAAAAAGAATCTAGAAAAGAAAGGAAAAGAAAAAAGAATCGAAGAAAATAAATGAAATTGTGAGAAAATAAAAAAAAGTATGTATATGTAGTTATCATTAGAGGAGAAGCAAAGAAAATAAGAGAAAAGCTTTTATATTTTCTCGATCATGTTTTCTTGTGTTTTTGGAAAGATTTTTTTTTTTTTTCTTTCTTTGGAGCAAAAGAAAACTTCACAATTCTCAAGGGGAATTTTAAAATTAAAAAACTGAATCTTCTCTTGGATGAGGACATACCAAGCACAAAGAGAAAATTTTAAATTTTTGTACTTCTTTCTTTTCTTTGCTGGGCTTTGTAGCCTGCAGATTGCTGGTGTTCTCCTTTATTAAGTGTACCAAGTCTTATGTACTCTAGCAGTAGTGGGTGAATCAAGGGATGGAGCTAGTTCAAAAGGGAAGTCAGCTCCAGAGATGAAAGATCAAGTCAGTAAGTTCAACTATTCCCACCTCCTGAGAGAGACAAGCTACCTTTAGCTAGGAGCCTCTTTTCCTTCTTCCCAGCTCCCCAAAAACAATATTCGACTTGCATGTGCATATAGCTAGCAATCCTTCTGATCCAGTAATAGTAGTTGTTCGAAAGGGGATAGCATGCCTAAAGCTAATTGGATTTGTAGTCTGATGTGATAACTGTCCTAGGGAAATAGGAAGTGGTGGTACGCCTCTGTAGTAGTGCTGGAAGTGTGACAACACTGTAGAGCGAGTGGCTCTTCTAGGCGGGCAGCTATGTGACAACACTCCAGAGAAAGCTGCGATTTAGTGTAACATGCTATGGTCTCAACGCCCTTACGAGGTAGTGATGAGTTTCACGCGCTCTAAGCTCGGCCTCACATGGTAAGGAAGATTGGCTGGAATCCAAGCGGTACCACCCACCCTACCCTACCACCTATAGGCGGCCGTTCGTCCTATAGCAACCCGAAAAGGAACTACTATATTCTTGGAATTGATTCTAATCAAGGTAGTGTATAGGATGCATCTAAATTCGCGTATTGAACCACAATCTCTGCTGCTAGCTTTGCACAAGGAGAGGAAGCGAAATCTGGTTTTTTATCCCTTGCTTGAACCGCGGACTTTAAACTATTTGTGTGTGGGAGAAAGAAAACTAAAAGGAGAGAAGAATTCATCCACCAAGTGGGACAGAGTGCAACCCCCAAGCAATGTTCAGTTCTTTTTTCTTTAATTGAGGGGGCTTGTCAGGGCCGCTGAATCTATTGAATCTCCCTTCTTCCATGGACAGGTGATTCAGTGCTTGATTCGCCACTTCTCCTGCTTTTAGCGGTTCAATGGACAGCTGTTGACAACAATTGACGAGTGAGGCGAGGGGCTTATTCCTCTCAATAGACGAGGGCTTGAGTCCCCTACGGCTAGTACAATGCACAAGTAGCATGCTCAAATGTGGCTAAAGATCGCCATCTATAAAGATTGCTATGGACGAAGGACACTGACACTAATAATGGAATATTTAAGATTACCCTACTTCCAAGCGGACAGAGACCTAAATTTTCATTAGATTCATTCATAAGCTTGCTTTGTTGCAGAAAAATGATCAGACAATAGACAAGGCAGTGGAGGAAGATTAGTGCAAGGTAGAGCGGATGAGAGTGAAGCAACAAAGGACGGAAGGCAGGCAGCGAGAGGTAGCACAACGTAAGGGAAAGAGGGAGGTTTGCTTGGGATGGACAGTCACTGATACAGGTTCTATTCCACTTCTCTAAAAATTGTTTCTTTTCTTTGTCGAGAAAAGATCAGAGGAGGTACTACGATCAATGAACTATTGATTTGAAAGCGTAATCCAGGCTAATATGTCAAAGCGGTCATCTGCAGCAAAGGTTTCTGTAACTGTGGAAAAGGTTGTGCCACCGATAGAACAAAGATTTTTATAAATATAATTTGACCTTCCATCGGTCGAGGGCGTCCTTATAGCGAGATGACACCAAAGCATCTCTTATGATGATGTCATTGCCAAGAAGAGCATAACGCCGAAACACCTGTCTCAATTTCAATTAGCGAGACAACCACGAGAACGAAACCCCGTGGCTAGAGAGAAAAGTTCAACCGATAGGAAATGTCACTCTGGTCATTAGCTTATCTTGTCTCTGATGGTCCCATCTTTCCTATCAGGTAGCAATCCCACCTGCCATTAAGTCTAACACTTTCAGGTGACCGGTTTCATCTAAGGATTAGGAAAGAAATGGCAGAGAAATCAACCTCTCGGATGTTGTCTTCCTTCATTCTCTTCTCTTGGGGCAGAATGCAAGGAAGGGGGAAGAAGAGATTGATTCTAAAGTTCAGGATTCTAATTCAAAGGCAGTAGGAGTCCCGGCCAGAGGAGGTCCTTCAAGATGTTCGTTCACCCCTCGACCCAGGATTTGCTGCGATAGACATATTTAACCGGGTGTCGAAATCCTAAATCAAGAAAGGGGTGCATCGGTAAAGACATTATAGTTAGTTGTTCAGGACAAGTGGCATCAATTCTTTGCCTTAGGGCAATTAGCCCAGTCTTTGAGAAAGTTGCACGATTGACGCGGAGAAGCAGGAAACCCCCTAGATCTGATTGAACTATGCAAGAGGATGAACAAAAAAAAGGAAAGAGCTTGCCAAAGAATACAACGGAAAGAAGAAGAGTCATTAAGAGAAGGGGAACTATTTACAAGGTAGCTTGCTTACTTAGTGCTTGTGCTAAGGAAGGGATTTGTGTACTAATTGCTGCCTACCTCTTTGCCAGCCCAATCTCAATCCCCCAGTGCCCGTGGCTTGGCCCCACTTCTAGGACAGATTGCACTTGATCTGACTCTGGAAATTCTTTTCTTCTCTTGGCTATCAGACATAACCTTAATCGTGGAATTATTTTTTCGTCCCTAGGTTCTATGGAGAGCAATTTTATCCAAGCATACACAAATATACACAAATGTTAATCATGTAATCTTTTTCTTTTCATTTTTATACAATTTTTTGTTACCTTTAGGTGGAAAAAAATAAAAAACTAAATTTGAAATGCTTTATGGTTGCTTAAATAGTCAAGTGATCAGATAATGGCTACACAAGTTTTCACTTCAGTATTGATTTGATTGCAATTTCCTTCCCTTTATTCCCTTACAACCAAACACAGCCAAGATGGAGGGGGACTAAATTGAATGAAAATATCAAATCAGCAAGCTATGCATTCAATTAAGGGTGTCAACCGGTTGGGCTCAGTCAGGCTTGTCGGCCTTTTGGCTTGCACCATGGTTGCCCATTTACGCAACCTAGTGGGCTCATCAGATTCAGAGCTTTAATGAGGTTTCTACTAATCAGGCTAATTGGGTCTTAAACAAGCTAACACACCATTAAATCTTGTTCTCCTTGCAACCAAACACAACCAAGATGTGGGAGGTGGGAGGTGGGAGGTGGGAGGTGGGAGGTGGGAGGTGGGGGGGGGGGTGGAGCACCAAATTGAATGTAAATATTAAATCAGCAAGCCATACATCCAATTAGTGGTGTCAACTAATTGGGCTTGGTCAGGCTTGTCGGGCCTTGTGGCTTGCACTGTGACTGCCCATTTATGCAACCTGGCGGGATCAATCGGCTTCCGAGCTTTAATCAAGCTTCTACTAACAAGCTAACACATCGTTAAAGTCTTAAATAGGCTTTAATTGTCTTGGGTTTAAAAAAATAAATAATATATATAATTTATGAAAAAATGTACACATAATCACATACAATAATTGATATAAATATTAATATATATCTAGTTTTTAAAAGGTCAGGCTAGTAGGTCGGCTTATCCCGTGCATCAGGAACGACTGATTATAAAAGGCTAGGACTCGGTCAAGCCTGAAAATGACACCCCTATATGCTACATTTGTTAGAGCAAACACTAAGAAATATGAAAATATATAGACAATAGATCCGCACAACATAGAGATTTAACGAGGTTCACACACCGGTGTGGTGTGCTATGTCTTCAGGCGAAGAAGAAAATGTTTCACTATGCAGAAGAGAGATTAAACCCAAGCAGTGGCGAGAAAACTCACCCTGAAACCCTCGCTCGAAAAACCCCCAAAATACAATGACTTTCTCAACAAGACAACACTACATTATATACTCAAAGTCGCGGGTCAACCCATCTGGTCGTGGTCAATCCGGTCGAACCATACTGCGAGGGGCGTAGCCCCCGCACCCCTATAGGAGATCAATGTTGGGATTCGGGCTAGGGCCAAAAATTTCCCATTTGGGTTGCCACCGAAATATGTCAGAGATGGTCAATCTTCAAAACGGGTCAAGAATTCGAGACAAAATTAACAACATCCAATTGTACGAGGCCTCTACATAATGGTTAAGAAGCTATTTATTTAATAAGATTAAAGAGAAGTACACGGAAGCGATTCCTTTATTTACAAATGGAAGTGTAGTATCACGATGATGAATATCATAGAAGCACATACAACTACATGATTTTTTGTGGTGATTAATTATACGATTTTTTTCCAATGGGTCTTGGCATAGTGAATGAAAGTTTGGCGCTCTATAACACCATCAATTAAATGGTTGCCGTTGCGATCACTAACATGCATTGCACGCCCAGCTTTGAGGCCAGCGAACCAGTAGCCACGATCCTTCAGCCCTTTCTTTAGCTCCTCCCTACTTATGTGGTCGTCATGGTTTGTGTCGATCATCTCCATCCACTTCTCTATCGCCTTATCCTCAGAAACTTCATGTGTACTATGATTCGACATCTTCTTCTTCTTGTTGTTGTCAGATCTCACAGTAGAGCTAGAGGAGATTTATAAGGCTCCAGCCTCCAGGCCCAGACATACTTGCCCTGTTGAGCATCTATTCCAATTGAAGTTGGTGAAGCATATTGGTCACATGGCCGGCCAGTCTTATAGAGTTCAAATATTGGAAGAGGTTCAACAGCTCCAATGCCTAGAAAAGAGACTTCATAGAACTCAAAGATTGTTCGTAGGCAGTCTTGCGAATCATGCTCTCTATTTTCTACCAAATATGCTCTCATCGTGGAAAATTTTTTATTTTATTTATTTATTTGGGAAAAAAGTTGGGTATCGCGGGCGGCATATCTATCCCTCTCCTTTTTTTTTTTTTTTTTTTTTTTTTTTTTTTTTTTTGTTCAAACCCCTAACAGTCAAAGAGAATATGTTCTCCCGTAATTATATGACCATAGTAGGGACAAGTTTGGGTGGTGGGATCAATAATTGTTGGTCTGAAAGAAGCATCCTCTAAAGGTTAGTAGATGCCACCCCATCAAAGTATGTTTTTAACTTAAAGCAAAAAAAACAGGGAATCGGGGTTCATTAAAGCGGAAGAGAATAAATTGTTTGGGTTTAGTTTTCTTTTTCGGGTAAAGGACTAGGGCTACTTAAGGGCTAGATAAGGGACCCACGAGGCTAGAGAATTCAGAGTCCAGACTCATCCAATTTTATTTATTTTTTATTTTTATTTTTTTTATTTTTTGTTTACATTCTATAGAACTGATCAAATGGACTTTACTCGCACACAAGAAGAGAGGGGGATGAGTGGGAGTGGGAGTGGGGAGTGGGGGGGGGGGGGGAAATGCGTGTGAGTAACCAAGGCGCTATGCATTAGATTCACAATCCAAACTCTCCCACAAGGGACCATTAGGATACACTTATTACTAACTATTAATCTCCTTATTATTATACCAAGAAATGTGGGGTATAGCTAGAGCCCATCTACCTAATCACTAGCCACTCAGTAATAAGTTCATCCCTGATCTCTTCAAACTTAACTGGGTCTAAACATGGACATTGTCTAGTACAACTGTTTGCAGTAGGAGTTGAGCCTTAGCTTGCTAGGGCTCATGGTATCAACTCTCTAACACTATAAATTGGGTGCCCCTTGGGCCCTTGGGGTGTCTAATCCATCTCCGGGCCACCATAGTTGTGCGCTCACCTGGAAAATAAAATAATTGGGTCTAAAATTTTAATTATCAAAAAATTAAATAAAAAATAAAGGAGAAAAAAAAATGGTAACAATTTTGTGCTCTTGCCCCAGACACAAAAGTGGCAAAATGACCACCCTATTCAATCTTGTTGGATGCCTTGATGCACGCTCCCATTGACCCCATGATGGCGTTGGGGTAACGCAACCAGGTAGCTAGCGTCTCTCTCCCAAAAAATGAAATTTAGTATATATTGGCTTCTTTTCTTTATGTGGTGGCCCTATAAGAGTTGGGAATTGAAGAACAACGCATATGTAATCATCCATTACTTATCCATAAGATTTTGAAAATTAGAATCGGTATGGGATCGGTGTCCATCATAGTCAAATCATCTTGAAATGGGTAGGAATCAATCAGAATCGATTGGACTCGCTCCAGCTTATCCTAACTTATAAGTTAAACTCAGTATATACTTAGAATCAGAGTTGATCTGATTTGTGATCTGGCCATCGGCCGGACTCACTTGAACTTAGGCCAAACTCAGTATAAAAAACATAGAATATGAGTTAAATCAGTTTTTTCCATTGGCGAAACTCTGCATAACTCGGTTGGATTTGGTACACATAGAATATGGATTAGTCAGAATCGATCGACCTTGATCGATTCCAAGTTTTAAAATCCTTTTCATCCAAAATTCACAGAAATGGATCCAGGCAAGGCCTTGGACCTTTATATCTAACAGCCCAAACAATCTGATCCAAAGCCCACTCCATTATCATACAAGCAATGGTGTCATTAGGATTCTTATCTTAACTCCATATATGTTGCGTCTAAGGTTTAAATTAGTGAAACCATCAAGGAAGTATTGTTTATATATGAATAGGGGAGGCTATGCCTATAGATGATCATTTTTGCATCAGACCTATAAAATTATCTTAGCTTTAAGTTCTCTTGAAAAAAATAAAAAAGCATCCCCAATGGACACAGCCTTACCTCTATTTTTCGAAGATGTTATTTCTCAATTCAAATCAATCACAATAAGTCATAATGGAACAACCTTATTGTTTTGCCGAGGCCCTTCCTGCACTATGTACTTTTTATGTCTCATATAAGAAGGAGCCTCTAAAATTCAACAAAAAGGGACTTGATGATCTTTAATATCAGTTAGTCAACGGCAGGTCAAGTGATAAGGTCGGTCTTACCACGCTTGTGTGGATCAGTGGATGAACAAGGCCCTGAGAAAGAAGAAAGGTTGATGCTTCTATATACCTCCCTTGGCCCTTAAGCCTCTCTCTCTCTCTCTCTCTCAAATGGGAAAGGAGGGTGGTTGGTTAAAGATCGAATAATCTGAGAAGCATATACAAAAATCTATAATAGATTTGTATTTGGGAATCATTCAACTAACCAAACAGGAAGACCTGGTAGATTTGAGACTGGGTACTAACTAATATATGCCACTGGAAGCTTAGTAATTAGCTTAAGGGATAAGAGAGAGATAAGTTCGAATAAAGGCAACCATTCTCATCTTCTTGCATGTAGACTAAACACTAGTCCTGTACCTTTGCCTCTAGAAACATTTTTTTCCTTAATAGAGAAGAGGAATCTGAAATCTCTCCCCAGTCCCAAAAATTTGATGAGGTGTGGGTTCCGTCCCACGTGGGTACCATCCATGGTGCAGGACCCAACTCTGGCAAATACGGACCCACACCTCATTGATAGTGGATCTCACGTGGAGGACCGTCCCCACATGGGGGGAGAATCCAGACTCCAAAACAAGTCTAATAGTTAAAGCCAAAAGTATAAAGTGAGTCCTACCCTTAAAAATGCAATCGATTTCACTTCCTCTCCTTATACTACCTTGTACTTGTAGCTTCCCATGGCTCATCATTGATTACTTCCATTGTGAGTCCTTTCACAGGTCATAACATGCCTCATCTTATTCTCCACCAGCATCGGGCCCATCCTGCTCCCACAGAGCCTCCACAGAAGTTCTGGGAGTGGATTAAGAGCATAGACAGCAATGGGGATGGTTTGATAAGCAGGAAAGAGCTGGAAGAAGCTCTAAGGAACCTTGGCTTGAGATGGTGCGGCTGGAAAGCTTGGTTTGCAGTTAATAAAGCCGATGTCAATAGGGATGGATACATCAGTGGAGAGCAGGAGTTGAAGGAGATCTACTACTGTATTCAAAAGTGGGGAATCACTTTTCCTTAGATCTATCTACATATTATTTGCTTAGTACCTGTATGGTCTTTCTGTTATCTATGTAGGTTTCCTTATTTAGTGAAGTAACCAAATCTGTTTCCTGTAGTGAAGGAAACAGATTCTAAATGAACTCATATATTGTCTCATGTTCTGTGTTATTGTTATTATTGGTGTAATAGGTTTTCTATAATTAGATTCCCACAACTGAACTCCGCAACTACTACTCTCTTCTTTGATAATTTCTCCAGCAGCCATGTTGTTAGTGGAAATGGAAATTTTTTTTTGTCCAATAAGATAGTGCAAATGGAATTTTTTTTTTTTGGGTAAATAGCAAATGGAATTTGCCAAGTGATAAAGCTTTGAAAATTCAAGACTAAGGAAAAGTGCACTACAGTTGTCAAAGTAACCATAGGTATGGAAGTACATACATTCAAGAAAGTATATTTTATTGAAGGGACAAAGTTTTCTATCCAAAAGTGGTCCCTGTGTCACAGACATAGGGGGCATGCATTGACACCCGTGTTTGGGTGAAGCGGCTGCTCTCGAATAGAAAACACTTACCCTTTATTGAATTAGACTATGTTTGGTTAATCCCCATCGTTTTCTTAATATCTAACAGTCAGAAATGGCATCACCCTTCCTTTAATTTTTTATTTCCATTTGTATCTTTTAGTTTATTTAACAAGAATGTTGGGGCATAAATGAGGGAGAAGAAGAATCTAGCCATGTGATGGATTTAACAAGTTGGATTGTCCCACTTTAGATTGTTGAATCATGTTATTAGAATGGAACCCACCTAGAAATATGGATATGTGATGCCAAATTGGAAGAACTCAACCTTATAAATCGGCGTACAAGGTCTAGAATCCTAAGACCATATAAACCCACATCAAGTCTCTTTTGAAATCAATGTCGGATTAGCCCCCATATGATTGAAATGGGATAGTAACATGTCACCATGCTTCCAAAACCTGACGTTCAAGGTGACGCCCTCCGGATCAAGCAGCACTTTCTAAGCGACTCCACTTTGCTTCAAGGTTTCTACCCAGTGATAGGCAGCCATTTCCTAGAGGCTTCACTCTGGCACCAGGTGGCCCCTTGCTCACGAGGGTTGTGCTAACGATTGGCTTCTCTATTGACACTTGATAATTACAAGGCCATGGTTGGAGAGATTATAGGGAAATATACAAAAGAGATACAGGAGGGGAGATACAAAAAAAACAGAGATAAAACTTTGGGGATAATTGGCATTATAGATGAAGCTATTGCATCTTGGCTTTATAGAGGAAGTCGTGTCTCCTACTCAAATAGAGAAAATATAAGATTTCGAAGATATTTCATTCATCCCACACTCCTTTTGTCATTCCTATTAAATATGAAAGGATAATAGTTACAAAATAGTTACAATCTCTTACTACACGTATTCCACTTGTCTAATAACTACCTATTTTAACAATTAATATCTCCTACATAACAGATAATTCTTAAACAACAACATTCTCATCTCCGAAGTAACTATTTCCGCCCATATGTGAACATATATAGCAATATGGCTACAGTAAAAGAAATATCAACCCCATGTCTATGAGGGAAATTAGCAAGCATATATTTAAGGCAAAAGGTTTTCTCTCTTCAGCATTTTAGGGTCAAATGACATGGTTGAACAGATTTTCTCCTCACCATGGGTGAAGTAAAACTCTGTTCTATACTTGATGCTTACATTCCTAACATTCCGTTGCCTAAGCTCAAAGGCAAGAAAAATACTATGCGATGCAGATTCTATCCGGCCAATCCAATGGTAGTGTTGTATTGACAAGAAGATCATTTGCATCCACTAACAGTTTTTAAACTCTTTACATAAAGTTACTTTAGGAAGTATATTCTTCCACAATTATTTGATTTGAAGGATCATCTCATTTTTATAGGGCAAAAGCTTCAAAAATCTATCAACAATAAAGCGAATTGAAATATCACTCGTGTAGGGCTGGTAACTACTTTGCATTATAGTTGTAACTGAGTCATCTATCTTAGCTTGTAAATGATGCAGCCATCTCAGCTTGTCTTGATTAATCAAGAACGAAATCTTAGATGCTTTGATGTGGTTTTGCCCTGCAGGGTTGCATTATTGCATGCAATCACAAAAATTTTGACTCACCCTCAAAAGCAGACAGAATATGAGGGGGAAAACACTATTCTTGGATCATTTGTCTATTTTTTGTTTATTTTTAATTTCTCTTCATCTTTCCTCTAGTTCGAACTAGGCCTAAGATTTCATTCCATGGCTTGGATTAACAAATGGGAAGTGGAAGATTGAACTACTTGTCCATTAAGTTTAAATACTTGGGAATAGAGATAACTAATTAATATCTAGGGCCCAAGTATTCTAACTTTGAATAAAGGCTGCTATAATGACCACAAAACTAAATAAAGCTTCCTATGCTCCCCCATAAAGAAAAGAAGCACTCCTTTTGGGTCTATAAAAGAACATGTGCTGTCCCCCTCTTTGGAGTATGACCCACTCTTTATTTCTTCTTCAGTTGTCCATCTTTAATCCTACCACATCTCATATACACTTATAATCAATCCCTGATAACACATGATGCTCTATGGGTGTAAGTTTGGCCCTAACAACCTGAATTCTCCCTGGCCCGCCCTGAGCCCGAGCCTATATATCTAAGTCGGTTATGAGAGTCAACCCGGCCCAGCCCGACCTAACCCTAACTAAGGTTGGGCTGGGCCTAGGTTCAGCCCGGCCCGATTTTAACCCTGATCTATTATTGTGTTTAGTAATAGTGTTTCCTTTCCCCTAGGCTCACATCATGTGTTACACAAGCTGTCTGAATCCACATCATGTATTATACAAGCCATATACTCTTACCTATTGAGCTAAGATGACCAAATAGCCAAACTATTTCCCCCTTTTCTTTATGTAGGCTCCATCTTTGTGTCTCTTATCATGTATTGTTATGAACTTTAGTTACAATAGCAATCATGAAGAATTGGACCAAAATTTGGTATGTCCAGTTTTTGGGAGATGTGGTGATGTCAGGGGATTAAAATGTCTATCTTATAACCAAATTGACAACTTGCTTGCTGCAAATTTGTGGATTTAGGGTGGAAAATGGCTAGTCATAGTCTTAACATCTCCCCACACCCCTTTGATAAGTATAGACTTTTGCAGGGAAAAAAAAATACAGGACCAGCCAACGTCAGCCTGGCCCAACCATGAGCCCTGTCTTAGGCTTGAGCGTGAACCCGATAGGATTGGGTTGGGCCTGAGTTGAGTTTTGGGGACCTAGGGTTCAGTTAGGGTTTTAAGAAACCCGGCCCTTTTTCACCTTACCATGCACCGTCTTATTGTTATCCCCATGACTTCTGACAAATTTAGAGAGTGGATGAAGTGTATTGATACCGATGGGGCTAGCCGGATTAGTAGGAAAGAGTTGAAACAAGTGTTGTGGAGTCTCAACTTGTGATTTTGTAGATGGAAATGTTGGGTTTGTGGGCTTCACTAACCCAGGTGATCCATTGGGCCCATAGTGATTAGGCCCACTCACATGGGATAAGCCTAACCCAATATATTGTGGAAATGGATTAGGGTTAAGGATCTACTATATATAGTCTCTATGGTCCATACAGTCAACACTATGTGAAAACATAGTTTCACCTACAAAAACTGTGCAAGGATCCAGAGTGGGAAACTATAGAAGTCCAAGAGGGAGGACTTGTTGCAAGAACATCATTCATCCCGAGCATGTTCGTCATCGACACACCGAGGTGCAAGATATACATTTTATCTCTCCATGATTTCGATTTGATCATTTTTTTTTCTCTGTGTGGATTCCTCCATTAGAGTTTCGGACATGAACCCAAGGATATATTCTAACAAGAAAGCCTGTGTTGTAATGGCTCAAACCAATCTCGACCAGAATGGATACATCAGTGAAGACTTGAAAATGGAGGAGCTCCTCAACTTTATGCGAAGGCAATGTGGAATCATGTTTCTTAGAGCTTAATTAAATACTATGAGTTGTAATATTGTAGTTAATAATCTTTTTGTAGTTTAGTCCTACTGGAACTGAGATCTCAATGAGGTCTCTTTTTCTATATCTTTTATAATCTAGTCCTACTTGTTGACATCTAAGGTGTCTCTTTACAGTCATATTCTACTCTCATCTATCCTTGTATTGTTCATAAAGGTGACTGCGTCTTCTTCTTCCTAAGGAGGCCAGAAATGATAAGTGGCCCCATCTTCTTCCTATTCTTCTCATGAATGTTGAGGTTCTTCAGGGGGCCACCTCTACCATGTGTGCTATTAGTATGTTTTCCAAAAAGGAAATGAAAGTAACAAAGAAAATGAGAGAAGAAAAATGAATTTTACAATGGTCACTAGGCCAAAGGGAAGGCCTCTAGTAGGGGTGAAACAGGGTCAGGTTGGGCCAGGTTTCTTAAAATCCTAATCCAACCCTAGGTCCCCAAAACTCAACCTAGGCCCAATCCAACCTTGTCGGGTTCATACTCAGACCCAACCCTTTTGGGCTCAGGGTTAGGCCAGGTTGGGTTGGGTTGACCCTAGCTGGTTTTGTATTTATTTATTTATTTATTTTTTAAGGTAGGGAGGGGAAGTAAGTAATAGCTAGTAGACTCAAACTTGAGACCTCCCGGTGAGCATTCTTTTTATGCACCACAGCTTACCAATTGTGCTAGGCAATTATTGGGCCAGCTTAAGAATATAAGAAAATGTTTGTTTATAAAATTTTAGACAGACTCATTGTATTTCTACACATGTGGGGTTGCATGAAACTAGAGTCTCAGCCTTTTTTCTATATGGCTAGGAAGTAAGTGCATTCAAGTTATTGCTCTTCATTCTATCACTTCAAATAGATCAGGATTAATTTGGGCCGGGCTGGGCCTAAATCTCAACTTAGACCCAGCCAACCCTGATCAGGGTTGAGTCGGGCTGGGTCGGGTTGACCCTCATAATCGGATTAGATAGGGTTTGGGCTCAGGGAGGGCCAGGGTGGGTTCGGGTTGTTAGGGACAAACTTACACCCCTAGTCTCTAGTATACATTTTTATAGATATAAATGAATGGTCTGAGTTAGGATTGAGATCTTGTCTCAATGATCTTATTGGCTAGTTAGGATATGGTTGGAAATTTAAGACTTCATGTCGGGCCAAGGTTTTAAATAGCTAACCTAACCAATGAAAATTGGGTGATGTTAATAAATCGGTTTTTTTATCTGGTTTCCTTAAGTGGAGCGTCAAAACAAGGCAATTATCGCCCCCATTAGGACCTAGGTGGCCAAATCTTTATAAATAAGAGATTTGACCATCAAGAGCATAAGTTTTTACATACATTTTTTTTTTTTACCTACCTATTGATTCTATTTGCAAAGGTTCATGCAGGGCAACGCAAGTTTTTACATAAATTTTTTTTTTATAACAACTACCTATTGAGATCTATTTGCAAAGGTTCGTGCAGGGCAAACGCGTAGAGCAACAAAGCCCTCTCTTCCATGTTCAATGTCTGACAAAGTAATCCTAATCTTGTGTTGTCCCTTCACTTAACTATTTTTGTTGTTCCACCCCACAACATGTATGATCTATTTCATTACTTAAAAAAAATTAAAAAATAAAAAATAAAAAAAAAATCATAGAACATAGAATAACAACAATCACCATAATCCTTATCCCAACCAAATGGGATCAGCTATATGAAAATAAGCCGTATAAGCTAGGAGATGGGGAGTTTGGATTCCTTTTTCTTCTCATACTGAACTAATAAATATATTTATTTAAGAAGAAAGATATCTTGGTTTTGATCCATGCACAAGAACTTTTTTTTTATACAAAAACTATTATTTATTGAGGATGAGAATTATTAGATACTTTTATGGACAGTTTTTCACCAGTGGTCAAGGATTTAGTTGTCAGTATACCAATATGATACCAATCTGGATCGGATTATATCGGTCTGAATAGATCAATTTTGTCTTTACTTTTCACAAAAAATATATTTTTTTTATGATTATATCCTTGTTTCAATATTGACATCCGATTCAAATCAATCAAGTCAACAAATATCGAATACAATTGATACAACTAATTTAATATAGATACTTAAATCCATATCAATGACTGAATGATGAAATGATCCAGATGTAACACCCCCACATTCTCTCCCCGACTCTCTCCTTGTCATTTATCTAAGGTTGCGATAGACCATGGTGAATGAGACCTTAAGAAAATTCAGTCCTACTTTATTCTCTGACATTTTTTTTTTAGGGGTTGGTTTGAGGAATTGGGTGGTTAAGATTCTCCACCATAATTATTGTATAAAAAATAAAAATAAAAGAATTATGCCACCATATGTGCCCTCTCCATCACTGTATGGGCTTTAGTGGAGAAATCAGCACTATGAAGATGCTTTTTTACCGGCCACCTATTGGCCCTACAGACACATATCTAAAGTGAGTCTTCTTATTAAGTCATGAGAACATAATATTCCCTTGCTTGCTCTTTATACATGAGAACTAATCCAAAACCAGAAGACTAAAGGGAGAAATCTTATCCACCCCAACGCATGAAGCACAACATGCCTACGAAAGCAAGTGGTGCGTCATCTTATGACACAATCTGCTTGAGTTGTTTATCTTTTCTTTACCCTATCGCCCTTGTCTTTGGATCCCCGGCCTCTTTTAACTTTTAGATCTAGTTTTTTGGAGAATTTTTTTTTTTGCCACGCGGTGAAGTTGATCAGTTCATCTAAGATTCACAAATCTTCATATGATTTTAGATTTATTTCAAAATATCCTCATATACCCTTAAATGCATCTAAGTTTGGTTAATGAGAATTCATTGATCACCGTAGCCTTATGGAATCTTGATCCCAGATATTTTTTTTCTATAATATTATTTGTTAAGGAAGAGTGTTGTTTCATTCTTAATTGTACAAGGTTCAAAGTACATGATTTTTCAGCTCAATCAAAGAGTCACAACTTAGATGAAGAAATTCTCTCTTCACCATAGGTTAAACAAATTGGTTTAAAAGTTTTTATTTTCTTTTGAGTCATTTACAAGTTAAGGGCAATGGAGGTAATTTGGTCCGCCTATCATGCCGCTCAAGGATATTTGCTATCAGGAAAAGTTGGATTATGTGACGTAAATTTTGTAGACCAATAGTCCCTTTATATATCCCATCACATATGCCAAATTTAAATCCAAATGACTTTTGTTAATTGACATATAAAGCTTTAAGAATCTAAGACTATGGGAGAGTATTGCACATGAATTATAAAATATCATAGACATGCATGCCAACACACACGAGAGTATATGGTTGAATATGACTATAATCCAAATCTTTCACTATCTATCCAACAATAAAAAAATTGCAACATTAGTTTTTCATTTGATAAAATTTTGTGGACCATTAAGGCAAGATAATCTTGGTGGCCATGGAAATGCCATTTTTCACATTAGATAATTGGTAGTAAGAAGAAAGTTATTAGAAGGTCACAAATGTTAGTAAAATTTTAGGTTTCATCATAATTTTCCACGTAGCAAACATTGGTTTTTTTTTTTTTTTTTGGGGGGGGGGGGGGAGGGGGGGTGGGGTGGGGCGGAGGGTGTTGTGGTGGTAGAACATTAGCAGGTTGATATGGAAAAAATTTCTTTGCTAAACGGGTAGTAGAAAAATTCCTCCTACTCATAGTCGCATGCATCGAAATGGAATAATCCCCTTCCCCTATGGCTTCGCAAATACCCCTTTAGGTGTTAAAATTTTTCAAAAATACCCCTTTAATCGGAGTGGGATTTCATTTCAATACCTTTGAAGCTTTGAAGCTTTCTGCAACTCTAAGAGAGAAAAGGAAAAAACCACACAAGAACCTTCGATGAATAATTGTAGGACCGTCACACTTGCTCCTCACTCTTCATTGTTTTTCCTTAATCGGTAGCATTGCCCTTTTTCTAATGTTGTTTGGAAATGTATCCTTAGAAAATGCTAACCAAATCTTAGAGTTATCCTACCTTGCGACAAACAATGGAAGTGGGTTCACAAAATCTTCAATAGAAAATCCTCCTATGATGTGATAGGTAGGTTGGCTTTCTCTACTGTGATTCATCGCATTTTGTGGAGAAAAGAACAAAAGGATATAGACAACGTCATCATGCACTATTGAGAAAATCTAGGACATTATCACATTTGAGATTTGGAATAAAGCCCTTCACAATTATGTAATTTGCCGGACTCAAATAAGAATAGGCATCTTGCCTTCACTTGGGATCTTCCTCTTATTGCTTCCCCCTCTAGTTTTGATGTATCATCTTTACTTCTATTTCTCCTCTTTTATGGATGTTTAGATTTATTGAGTTAGGGCTTACCCTTGGCTATTTGGATTGTTGTCTGTCTTCTTTCTTTGGTTTCAGTAAAAATTTTATTCATCACAAAAAGAAAAAAAAATAAAATAAAAGGAAGTAATAATATTTTCTGCTCTTCCATTTTCAGAGTTCATATCAATATTTTCTCTAATTGGAAGAGTGAAAGCATGCAAAGATCATTGGTTTGGTTATAATTAATTTAATTTGGAAATTAAACCTCAGCTGATAATGCTGAATCCATTTTAAGCCAATAACTTTTGGTGGTAGTGCAAAACCAAACTTACCAAATACTATTAATTGATGCATGGAATTAAACAACAGAAAGACAAGACACAGAAGCTTTCAGGTAGCACTGTTGAATGCGAATCACAGACCAACACAATCTGCTTTCCTCGATCTCATCACAGTCATCACTAGCTAAATTATGACAATCACCGAAGATTACACCAGTAAGTGGAAAGGACTAAAGTGATTCAAATAATAAACGCACTAGCTAGGCCATTCATTTTCATCCACTCTTTAGGTTGATAAGATGTTTTAATCATTGTTCTAAAAATCAAATCAGAACTCAAATTAAGATTATTCTTCTATTTTTTATTAAACCCTACCTTGTAGTCCTAGCTTATTGACTTCCCAACAATAGGACCTGATCTTTCTGGGTCTCTGCATGCAGGAGCTCTAGCTATAAAAGGC
This sequence comes from Macadamia integrifolia, assembly GCF_013358625.1. Lineage (NCBI taxonomy): Eukaryota > Viridiplantae > Streptophyta > Magnoliopsida > Proteales > Proteaceae > Macadamia > Macadamia integrifolia. The sequence continues at coordinate 18,370,900 of NC_056570.1, forward strand.
CTATATCATCTTTCCCTCTCCTTGTGTATCATGCTAGAGATGTAATAAGGTGGACGGGTGGGTTTGTAATTCTGTCAATACATATATCATATATGCCCCATTATAGCCCACCAGAACACAACATGCCCCATCATATCTCAGTACCAAAAGACAGGTTGCTAGGTGAGTGGATGGAGAAGATAGACACCAACAATGATGGCTATATAAGCTGGGAGGAACTAAGGAAAGCCCTTAAGGATTGTGGTTTCTGGTTTGCCAGCCTCAGAGCTCTACGTGCCATTTATGCCAATGATCTTAACCACAACCGTTTAATCGATGGTGACATAGAGCGCTCTCTCTTCATCCGTTATGCCAAGGACCATTGGAAAAAGATCATTGCATAGGTTTACTATATTATTACTGTGTGTTAATTCTGATGTTAATTTTGCTATCACTAGTAGTCTTTTTAGTTGTATTTATCTACTGCAATGGAGTAATCATCCTTTTTGTGGGCTTAATTACCTTGTTTTTCCATTACAAGCAAGTCACTTTTCTCACCTCTAGTCTTATATATGTCTAATCTTATTAGGTTTAGTCTTGTATATGTTATGGGACAAGAGAATGTTATCCATTTGTATGGTCACGTCAACAGGGCATAGACCAATGACAAGGAACGTGGAGGCATCTTCAATGCATTGGGAGAGGGGGGCAACGTAGTCTTTTCACATCTGACTATGCTTAGGCATAGATACATGCAACCGGGTAGCTTTCTTTTTCCCAAATGTTAATAAGGACTCTAGATCAGCTCCCCACATGAGGAGTGGAGTTACCCTTTCCACATGGGATCCTACCACCAATGGGGTATTTGGGTCACAAGTCAGAACAATTAGTACACTATTGACTCATAGTAGTCCGATACACCATGGACAATGAGATCCCATGTGGGTAGATCAAAACATGAGAAAAGGATCCATACTCATGAGGAACCTCACAACCAGTGTACGAGAGCCTGTTGCTGCAATTTATTCACGCACAAAATTAAATGTTGCTGCAATACTACCACAACTAGAAATCTTTTCTAGTCAATGTTGCTGCAAGAGATTCATGATATGGTCTTATTCAGCCATTATCTAATACTCAAAAATTATAAAAATCTTAAGCTTGTTAGAAAATAAACACAGGCAGAGTACAAGACTTATCTGAATATTCCTACTCTTGGATCAGGAACCAATATAATTTGAGTTGAGTTGTATCAGAATGATATTATCCTTAAAGTTTTTAAACACCCCTTATTGTGCAACCGGATTGACTATTGTGTTTATACCACCAAGATAAAACAACTCCCAATCACATAAGGTGCACTCCAATATTTGATTACACAAATATGTCCGAAAGCCATACTCATTATTAGACACAAAGAGACTTAGAAGAATAGAACATATAGTGGGAAGAACAAAACCACTTGTTTTAAAAAAGAATATATATATATATATATATATATCTGTTCATTTACAGATGCATCTGTATGTGTACAAACATCCCCATACACATACAAGTGTGTCTATACACCCATTTATAAGTGTAGACCCACACCCACACTCATCCTTCTCATTAGAAATATTTAGAAACTTTGGCACTAAATATAAATAAATCCAATAGTATCCCTCTTTCAAAATTTTCAAGGGAAATAGCTATAGAGAATCACCGTGACTCAAAAACAATTACGGTTTTGATCTAAAGGGGGGAGGCTTCTTTCATTTTGCTTGATCAATTACTCTTGACTAATGGTGAGAATTACGTCCTACTTTGAATCGAAAATTGATTCATATACTGTGATGAGTTTGAAACATCTAGTAGAGGTTCAGAGAATGGACCGACCTTGCCCATTTTTCAAATTGCATGGGTAAGCTATCAATAGTTCTTATTATAGAGCAATTTGATATAAATTTAGAACTGTAGTCACATTAGGGATGTTGCAGAATGTCCCTGACAAAAGCGTCCAAATTAGTCGCAGAAGATCCAGCCTTGTCAATGGCTCCTTGACAAGCAAGTTGGAGTTCTCTAGCTCTTCTTTTCATCTCTTTACTTCCTTCTCCACTATTGTCCATAAACCTCTGCACAGTCCTGGCAATATCATCTCTTTTCACAACCTCATTTTCATCCCCAGATCCCACCTTCTTCACTCTCCATCCATTTCCCAAGTCATCTGCAATTAATTTACTATTGGGCATTTGATCCCAGAAGATGGGAAAAGTAAGCATAGGAGTACCTGAAAATACACTTTCTAGTGTTGAATTCCACCCACAGTGACTCCAAAAGCCTCCTATGGAAGAATGGCAGAGGACCCTCAACTGGTCACACCAAGGTATCACCAACCCCTTCTCCCCACAAGCCTTCTGTAACCTTGAAGTGTCCTGCCTAGCAATCCACAAGAATGGGAACCCACTGTCATGTAACCCAGCTGCAATCTCGTCCATCTGATCACTTGAAACTGATAGAAAGCTACCCAATGATACATACAAGACAGATCCTTCAGATTGAGAATCTAGCCAATTGATATAGTCTTCATTAATGTTCTTCTTGTCTTTTGGTGTCATGTGAGGTATGGAGGGGCCAACAGGGTACACTGGGAATGGGAGTGCTGCCCTTAGGGCATCTGTGGATTTGGTATCAAGCTCGTAGAAGGATGTGAACAGAAGGCACTGTGCTTTAGGCACCCACGAGATGGCTTCCTTGACTCTACCCAACACTTCTCTACCGGCCCCATTGAAGATTGTTGGCAGGTCTGCTAAGCATATAGAAGAGATCCCCGGGATGTAATCGATGAGTTCATGTCCCCTCTCTGCCACATGAGAGAGCCGGTTTTCTGTCATTTATTTGCATACACTTTTCTACCCAAAAAAATAATAAAAATTAAATAAAGAATAGGAAACAGATAAGAGGGCAACGGCAGCAATGAATTTAAATGTTGGGAATCGTATAGGATACCTAGGGGAAACGTGGATCAGGTCCTCGTACGAGAATTATTTTTGTCTGGTGTGTAATCTATACTTGGACTCCACTAAAAATAAAAACCAATTGAAAGGGGAGAAAGATTAAGTGAAGTCCAAGTGTAGATCAAACACCGTATGAGAATCATTCTAGTACGAATACCTGATCTACCTAGGGGTGTCAAAACTCAGTCTGAAACCCAAAAGAAATTATTGGATCATGTTTTGAGCTGAGATTTTTTGAGATCGAATCTAAACCATATCCCATTGATATCAATAAGACATCAAACTAAAGTTAAAAAATTAGACTGAAATCGAGATAACCCGATAAAAATAATACCAACCCAAAATTCATATAAAATTTTTTTTCATATTTTCTTTAGTGAACTGAGATCAAACATATAGTAAACCAATAAGAAACAAAACCGAAGTTGGTCCAAACCGACATCCCAATTTTATTTTTATTTTTTTCATAAATTTTGATTGCAGGTGTGGGTTTTAGTTCTGCTATGGATGTGAATTGACATGGACCGAAACTCATGTTGATTTCCAAAGATGATGAACAAACTCTCTAAGGCATCAAGTAGATCAACTCTTCTCTCTTAAGTTTGTGATGTTGTTTGGGGCTTGATATGGCCAAATTGATTGCCCAGTAGGGTAAGTACACGCGTCGCCCACCTGGACACGTGTCACCCGCCTGATAGAGGCTGCAAGGACTCTACCACGTCAACCGCGTGAAGAGAATATTCCCCACGAAGGGGATAGGACGTATCCGAGTAGGACTCTAAAAGGAAAGGAGGTGGACCCGAGGAGGACTCCTCCAAGGAAAGGGGAAACCCTAAACCCTAAGAGCTATAAAAGAGGGCCCGAGAGAAAGGTAGAAGGTGAGCATCAAAACCCACACCATTACTTCTGTAAAAACTGTGTGGCCGATCTCTAATTTGAGCGTCAAAGGACTAACCTTGGACAAAGCTCCGGGCCTCTGCCGTTTGTGCTTATGTAGGATCAGCTCATACGGATTTTCGGCAGCAACAGATTGGCGCCGTCCGTGGGAACGACAGTAATGGTGGGGAGAACCTACAATCGTAAGAAGACGAGAGCAGCGTCGAACATGAACGTGGGGGAGGATGAACCTTCAGGAGGGCTCCCTCCCTCGACGAAAATTGGACGAGAAAGGGGGAACAATGATCGGGAAGGTTCCGTGAGGTACCAACATTCGGCCAGATATTCGGTGCGTTGAGATAGTAATCCTCCGCCCCCTCCTGGAGCGCAGGATTATGTGACGGGGGAGTAGTTCGAAGCCCTCCAGGACAAATATGACCGAATGGCCGAGGCAATGAAGGAGGTCTCCAAAGCTGTCTCCCAGAAGACCGGCGGAGCACCGCGAGGCCCCCATATCCAGCCCGAGAGAGCTCGAGACGAGGACCGGAGCAGTACAGGATTGATAAGGTCCGGTCATAATTTTTGAAACCGAGCAATAGGGAAAGTCCCACACCCAAGGGAAGGACGCGGCGTGCCGTCAAAGACCAACATGGGGAACCATGCCAAGGAGACGAACAGAGACACGAGGACTCGGGGTTAAACAGATGATCCGGACCTGAAAGATGAGATCAAGAAGGTGGCAGAAAATCAGACGGGAGCTCGTGAGCCAGACCTCACTAATGACACGGCTCTAGTTGATGAGGTCATGAGGGACTCGCTCCCGATCGACTTTCGCCTTCCAAAGTATGACACTTACGAAGGGTCTGGGGACCCTGTCGATCATCTGGAAGGCTTCAAGGTCACTATGCAGTTCCATCGAGTCTCGAAAAACATTATGTGTCGCACCCTGCCATTGACGTTCAGAGGAGCGGCAAGACTATGGTACGACCGTCTGCCGACGAAATCGATCCAACATGAAGGAGAATCACTGCAGAACTACAGGAAGAGCTTCCAACAAGAGAAGATCACGATCAGAGGTCTGGACCCGAAAGAAGAGTTCACAGCCCTGCTGGAAGGCATCAAGGATAAGGAGCTGAAAAGGTGTTTGGCGAAGCATACACCGAGGAACCTGGCCGAGCTGAGAGCTCGGTGCGATAAGTACATCCAGATGGAAGAAACCCTCCAAGCCGATGAAGAAGCTGAAAGGAAGACGAGAAGGAAAAGGATCTCAAGGGGCGACGACAAACCCTCCGAAGAAGGCAAAAGATGAAAGTCTGAGCGCGATCGGGCACCCAGTCCACCAAGGAAGTTCGAGAAATACGCACCCCTGAACAGGAGACGAACGGATGTATTGATGCAGATAAAGGACTCCCCGGATGCCAGAGCCATGAAGTGGCCCGGGAAGATGGGACTACACCCCGAGAGACGCAATATGGACAGATATTGCCACTTCCACAGGGACCACGGCCACGACACCGAAGATTGTTGGCACCTCAAGGGGGAAATAGAAGGAATGATCCGAAGAGGATATTTAGGCTGATTCGTGGACCGCAAAAAGTAGGATGCCCAAAACGGTAATGACCGTAGGGACAACCGTCGGAGAGATGGCAGAAGCCTCTATGAAAGAAGGGGGTTGGCCTGCAGAGGCAATTAGGAACGGCAAAGGGAGCGGACACCCGAGGAAGCTGACCATCGCCTCCGGGATGAGAATAAGAGCCCAACTAGGGTTATAGCGACAATCTGTGGAGGCCTAACCGCTGGAGAAAGTTCAGTCTCGGCCAGGAAAGCTAAAGCCTATGCGAGAAGCGTACATATGGCTGAATGGTCAAACAAGAAGGCGAGGATAGGGATGGTTATTTCCTTCTCAGACAACGATCTGGAAGGGGTGCACACTCCGCACGACGATGCCCTGGTAGTCACCATGACCATAGCGGATTGCAGAGTGAAGAGGATCTTAGTGGATAATGGCAGTTCAGCTAATGTCCTATTCCTTGAGGCTTTCTAGAAGATGCGCCTGGACGAGGGAAAGTTGAAGAAAGTCGAACACCCGTTGCAGGGATTCTCCGGCGTCCCAGTAAAAGTGGAAGGATCAATTGAGTTGCCAGTAAGAGCCGGCATCAGAGATCGCCAAGTAACAGTCATGATCAACTTCCTGGTAGTAGGCATTATCTCGGCATACAACGCCATACTAGGGAGGGTTGGTTTGAACCTACTAAAGGCTGTCGTCTCCACACCCCATCTCAAGATGAAATTCCCAACCAAGAACGGTGTCGGGGAATGTCGAGGCGATCAGGAGGCATCCCGGAGGTGCTACGCCACTACCTTGTGGGGAAGAGAAAAGGCAGGCGAGGCACTCTCGATAGAAGATCTACGCGATGATGCCAGTTATCAACGGGGGGAACCGGCTAAGGATCTAGTACAAGTTGAGGCCGAAGAGGGGGATAACGCTCGGCAATTCCAGATCGGGGCTATAATGCCAAGGTAACAACGAGAAAAACTCGTCTCATTCCTCCAAAACAACTCTGACGTCTTTTCCTGGTCAGCTTCAGACATGCCTGGAATAGATCGAGAGGTAATAGAGCATCATCTAAATGTTAACCAGGCGAAGAAGCTAGTGCAACAGAAGAAGAGGACTTTCACCCCTGAAAGGCAGTAGAAAATAGATGAAGAAGTAGAGAAGATGCTAAAGGCCCAGTTCATCCGCGAGATTCAACACCCGGAGTGGATATCCAACGTGGTGATGGTCCCGAAGGCAAATGGAAAGTGGAGGATCTACATCGACTTCACCGACCTGAACAAGGCCTGCCCGAAGGACGCATACCCCCTGCTGAAAATAGACCTCCTCATTGATGCCACGGCAGGATACGAGGCACTGAGCTTCATGGATGCATACTCGGGGTACAATCAGATCAAAATGTCAGAGGTTGATGTCCCGAAAACATCATTCATGACCGAGGGAGGATTGTACTGCTATGAAGTCATGCCCTTCGAGCTAAAAAATGCGAGGGCCACCTATCAAAGGTTGGTGAATAAAATCTTCAAGGGGATGATCGGCAAAACCATGGAGGTGTACGTGGAAGATATGCTCGTAAAAAGCCTGAAGGCGGAACAACACATTCAAGACTTAGAAAAGGCGTTCCAAGTGCTTAGGCGGTACGGCATGAAGCTGAACCCGGCAAAGTGTGCATTCGGAGTAGCCTCGGGAAAGTTCCTCGGCTTCATTGTCTCGGAGAGGGAATTGAAGCCAACCCAGTGAAAATAAAAGCCATTCGGGATATGAGGTCACCCCAGAATGTGAAGCAAGTCCAGGAGCTAACAGGTCGAGTCACCGCCCTAGGGCGATTCATGTCTCAGTCGGCTAATAGGTGCCTCCCCTTCTTCAAAGCCTTGAAGGGGATCAAAAAGTTCGAATGAACGGAGAAGTGCGAAAAGTCCTTTGAACAACTGAAGGAGTATCTGGCCGCACTCCCACTGCTGACGAAGCCAAACACCGGGCATACCTTGCAGCTGTACCTTGCTGTATCAGCAGTGGCGATAAGCGTAGTACTGACGAAGGAAGAAGGAAGGCAACAATGGCCAATATACTATGTCAGCCGAACCCTGCTAGATGCCGAAACAAGATACAGAAAGATGGAAAAAGTGGAGTATGCCCTGGTAACAGCGGAAAGAAATCTGAGGCCCTACTTTCAATCACATACGGTATGCGTACTCATAGACTAGCCCCTGAAGAAGATACTGTAGTGGCCGGATATGTCCGGTCGCCTGGTAAACTGGGCCATAGAGTTGGGAGAATTCGACATCCAGTACAAACCGAGAACCGCAATTAAAGCACAGGCCCTCGCAGACTTCATCGTCGAGACAACGCTCCCTGATGATCCCCAGGAGTTTGTCAAGGATCGAGGAGAAAAGGCTTGGGCATTGTACGTGGATGGTGCTTCCAACAGCGCAGGAAGTGGCGCAGGAATCATATTGGTCAGCCCCGAAGATTTCAAGATACCTACGGTTCGACTTCGATGCCTCCAACAATGAAGCAGAATACGAAGCGTTAATAGCCGGAATTAATCTGGCTCAGGATTTGATGGTACAGGACCTAGAGGTGCACAGTGATTCACAGCTCGTGGTACGACAGGTGAATGGAGACTACGAAGCCAAGGAACAAAGGATGGTTGGGTACTTGAAGACAGTGCGAGAAAGAATAACAATCTTCAAGAATTTTGAGATAAGGCAGGTGCCACGGGAAGAGAATGCTAGTGCAGACACACTATCGCAGTTGGCCACCTCCGACTTCACTGACCTCAGACGATCGATGTATTTTGAAGTACTACCACAGCCAAGTACCGAAAGACCCCAAGAGGTATTACCCGTAGACGAATACAGCCATAGCTGGATGGATGCCATAACCGAATACTTGAAGGAAGGAACACTCCCTGAGAATAAGGACGAGACAAGGAAGGTACGAATGAGGTCAGCACGCTTCCTTCTGAAGCACGGGACGCTTTACAAAATAGGGTTTACCATGCCGTACCTCAAGTGCCTGAACCCCACCGATGGCGAGTACGCTCTCCGAGAAGTGCATGAAGGGATATGCGGCCAACACCTGGGAGCCTGGGCCTTGGCACATAAAGTGCTAAAGCAGGGCCTATACTGGCCGACAATGAGGAAGGACGCGAAATCATTAGTCAAGAAGTGCGTCAAGTGTCAGATGTTCGCCCCCGTTCCCAGGCAGCACTCTACCGAGCTCTCGTCTCTATCGAGCCCAATACCATTCGCCATGTGGGGAATCGACATCCTGGGCCCATTCCCCCTGGCCACGAGACAAAGGAAATTTGTCATGGTGGCGGTAGACTACTTCACGAAATGGGCAGAAGCAGAAGCCGAAGCACTGGCGACGATAACCGAAAAGAACATAAGGGACTTCTTCCAGAGGGCGGTAGTCTATCGATTTAGAATCCCTCGGGTTGTGGTAACGGACAATGGAACTCAGTTCGCCAACCCGACCTTCGGCTTGTTCTTTGATGCCCTCAGCATTGACCACAGGAAAACCTCTGTCGGTTATCCACTAACCAACGGGCTGACAGAGGTAACCAACCGTACCCCGCTTCAAGGAATAAAGAAGAGACTGGATGATGCCAAACAGCTATGGGCAGACGAGTTGCACCACATCCTCTGGGCCTACCGCACAACTGAGAGATCGGCCACCGGAGAAACACCCTTCATTTTAACTTACGGCACTGAAGCTATACTTCCAGTGGAGATAGAGGCCACAACCCACCGGATTCAGTACTACAATGAAGAGGAAAACGATGGAGGACTCCGAGCGAATTTAGACCTCTTGGCCGAAGTCAGGGACACCTCGCAAGAAAGGATGGCCGCTTACCAACAGAGGTTTGCGAGGCACTACAGCACCAGAGTTCGAAAGAACGAGTTCAGAATGGGTGACCTCGTCCTCAGAAGGGCTGAAGTATCAGACCTGAGACATCAAGGGAAGCTAGCTCCAAATTGGGAAGGTCTCTACAGAGTCTCAAGGGTAATACGACTAGGGTCCTATCACCTGGAGACTACGGGGGGAGAAAGGGTACCCCGATCGTGGAACTCTGAGAACTTAAGAAAATTCTATCAGTAGTGCAGTAGCAAGCACACTTGTTTTTGTAATTTTTCAATTTTTGCTCCTATGCACTTTCAAGTTGTAATTCCTCATCCTAAACTCCGAAGGATCTTATTCATGAAAAATACGAAAGCTGGTTTTTGGATCAATACCAGAGTTTAAAAGACCCTTCTGCCGGAGCTGAGAGGGAACACAACACTTGGTGAAAACCCCACTTGTTCAAGATCCCTTAAAATTCCATAGCCCTCGGACTCAGGAAACCTCTCGGATAAGCCAAGGGAGCGGGACCGAGCCGTACTAAAGTAGAGACGTGCAAATCCTTAGGCTGCCAACAATGGGTTTCGGCCTTCTTGCACCTACCTACGGGCTAAAGATCACCTTACCCGAAAGAACACGAAAAAGCGAAAGTCGAAGAATACGAAGAAAGGGAAATACATTCATTAAAAAGACCCGAAGGCCGAGATTACATAAAAAGACCCGAAGGCCGAGAGTACATGAAAAGGCCCAAAGGCCGAGAGTACATGAAAAGGCCCGAAGGCCGAGATTACATGAAGAAACCCAAAGGCTCATATAAAAAAAAAAGAGGAGCTCAAAGGCTGAGCTAAGACCCAGGGTGGCTTCAGGGGGGTCCATCGGATTCACGGCCTCATCCTTGACATGGTGGGTCTCCTGATCGGAGCCATCATGACCGGGCATCGGAGGCACCTCACGTTGCGCCTGAACCTCACCTTCCTCACTATAGCCTCCATCGTCGGCATCGGCAACCTCGGTGGCTGATGGGGCCGCCTCAATACACTCCTCTTCGAAGATGAGCCTGCTGTCCTCGAAAGAGACCTCTGGGTAACACTCGAGGACCCAATCTCGGACCTCGATAGCACCCATTGTGAACCCAGGGGCAATGGCACACTTGATCTTTTCACGAAAGTCCTCGGGGGATCTATACTTCTCGGCCTCTTGAACCCTTGCCTGCATCTGCGCCTTCAGCTCCGCAAGCTTCCAATCGCATTCCTGACGTGTAAGGAGGAGGTTCGCTTCCAGGTGCTCCACCTTCTCGAGGAGAACCGAACGCTCATTCTCCAAGACCGACTTCTCTCTTTCGGTAGCCTAGAGGTCTCGGCCCATAGCTTCGGCCCGAATCGCCAGCTGACCCATTTGGTTTTGGGCCTACATAAGACACCAATGGTCAGAAGTTGCAATGATAAATAAACCAAGGTTAGAGGATCGAAGCTTACCCCGGCCATGAAGATACAGGCACTCGTTATCATGGCCGCTGTCCCTTGCCGTTGAGCTTCGGCAGCATCTCGGGGAAGACTGCCCTTCATTACCAACTCACGAACAACACGCCCGACTGACAAGGTGTCGTCTTCTTTGACCGACCACTGAGGGACAAATCCCACCTCGGCCCTCACGTTCCCTACCCTCTGGCATCTGAAGTCTGCAACGGGGGAGGAGTCTCGGGCAGGCATGTTATGGCCCAGAGCAGCAAGGGCCTAGACCACCTCGGTGCTTGGTCCCTCGCCCCTGGATCTTTTCTTTAGGGGGTAGCCTCGGAGGAGGAGGGCCCCTTCTTCTTCCCTCTTTGGCCTCTGCTGCTGCTGTGCATCCCACGCCCTGGCCTCCCTTATTTGGGGTTGCCTCTCCGCTGCGGCAGCCCTAGCCTGGCCCTGGAGATTTGCACTGCATGAAGAAACGAAGGGGGTAAGTACAAAATACCGATGCCCGAGGGAAGTAAACTTGGGCTGGCCTAACTCACCCGGGCTAAGCCCGAATCTGAACAGGATGGCATCGGACTTAAGGCTGTCGGACTCGACTGGAGGGCAGGTTTCTTGCGGCCTCACCATCGCCATCGACTCTGCATCTGCCCCGAAAAGGGCAAGGGCGGGCGGAGTTCACCAACCTCAGGTCAGGGATATCCCAGACGGTGCCGAAGGGCAATCCCTCGGACGGCCTCGCGAAGAAGAATTTCTCCTTCCACCCATGGATCGACGTCGGGTAACCGCTCAGCAAGAAAAGGTCCTTCCGAGGGCAGAAGTAGTACCATCCCGAAATCCCCTTATAGGCCTGAAGGAAGAAGCAATTGACGAAGAGAGGGAGAGAGAGAGAGGCCTCTTATGCCTTGAGAAAAGGACGACGAAGCTGAGCATCTGTCGCCATCCATTCGGCGTCAGTTGGGTCGGACAAATCCCGTAGTGCCGAAACACTCGGGTGAAAAAAGGATGGAGGGGAAGCTAAAGGCCGGCCTTAAACGCCTCCTTGTACAAGCATAGCTCTTCGGAGTTTCGATAGCTGGCTCGGTCGGACGATCTGGGCAGCCGGAGCTCAAAAGCGTCCGAGATACCGAAGGAGGCCCTCAATTCCTGCAGTTTCGGCTCATCCATGGTGGAAACGATGTGGAGAGCCTCCACCTCTAAGGGGTCCTAGGTCTGGGCTCGGGAATCGAGCATCCTCTCCCTAAATCCTACACCGTTTGAGCCACCCTCGGACCCAGACGGCCAGGTCACAGACGACGAGTCGCGAGCAGAGGGCAAATCGGTGGAGTCCGAGGACATCCCTTGGACCTCCCCTGGACTCCGACGCCTACGGCTAGACCTTGTCCTCTCGAAGGACGACGGACGACGGACTGTAGTCCGACGAACAAGACATTGAACTTACTTTCGAAGTGTTGCTAAACTAAAACAAAGCCGAGACCAAGGGTAAGTTCTCCGAAAGGAACACCGAGACCGAAGGAAGGCTCTCCGAGGGAAAAAGAAAAGTGCCCCACAAATGGACCCCCACACAATATAACTGGAAGAAAAACGGTACGACTGCCTGAGCATTAATGGCGCCACCACGTCACCGAGTACCAACCCTCGAGGTTTGCTCCCGAACAGACTTGACCGAAGGTCCTCACCTCGATTGGGAGTTCAGGTCAAGGCCGAACGGACCAGACCGAAGATCCTTACCTCGGTTGGGAGTTCAGGCCAAGGCCGAACGGACCTGACCAAAGGTCCAAACCTCGGTCGGGGGCTCGAGCCAAGGCCGAGCGGACCTGACCGAAGGTCCTCACCACGGTCGGGGGCTCGAGCAAGGCCGAGCTGAACTGACCGAAGGTCCTTACATCGGTTGGGAGTTCAGGCCAAGGTCGAACGGACCTGACTGAAGGTCCTTACCTCGGTTGGGAGTTCGAGCCAAGGCAGAGCGGACCTGACCGAAGGTCCTTACCTCAGTTGGGAGTTCAGGCCAAGGTCGAAAGGACCTGACCGAAGGTCCAAACCTTGGTCAGGGGCTCGGGCTAAGGCCGAGCGGACCTGACTGAAGGTCCTCACCTCAGTCGTGGGCTCGGGCAAGGCCGAGCCGAACTGACCGAAGGTCCTTACATCTGTTGGAAGTTTAGGCCAAGGCCAAACAGACCTGACCGAAGGTCCTTACCTCTGTTGGGAGTTCAGGCCAAGGCTGAACGGAACTGACCGAAGGTCCTTACCTCGGTTGGGAGTTCAGGCCAAGGTCGAACGGACCTGACTGAAGGTCCTTACCTCGGTTGGGAGTTCGAGCCAAGGCAGAGCGGACCTGACCGAAGGTCCTTACCTCAGTTGGGAGTTCAGGCCAAGGTCGAAAGGACCTGACCGAAGGTCCAAACCTTGGTCAGGGGCTCGGGCTAAGGCCGAGCGGACCTGACTGAAGGTCCTCACCTCAGTCATGGGCTCGGGCAAGGCCGAGCCGAACTGACCGAAGGTCCTTACATCTGTTGGAAGTTTAGGCCAAGGCCAAACAGACCTGACCGAAGGTCCTTACCTCTGTTGGGAGTTCAGGCCAAGGCTGAACGGACCTGACCGAAGGTCCTTACCTCGGTTGGGAGTTCAGGCCAAGGCCGAACGGACCTGACCGAAGGTCCTTACCTCGGTTGGGAGTTCAGGCTAAGGTCGAACGGACCTGACCGAAGGTCCTCACCTCGATCAGGGGCTCGGGCAAGGCCGAGCCGAATTGACCAAAGGTCCCCACCTCGGTCGGGGGCTCAGGTAAGGCCGAGTCGAACTGACCGAAGGTCTCGGTCGCAAGCAGAACTAAAGCCGAAGCCGAAGGAATAAGGCCGAAGGGACGCAAAAAAAAAAAAAAAAAAAAAAAAAAAGAAAGATGACGAAAAATTTGATTACTCCCACAGGAAGAGTCTCCTGGCGAGAGTAAGGGGGCTCCTGATACGGCCAAATTGATTGCCCAGTAGGGTAAGGACATGCGTCGCCCACCTGGACACGTGTCACCCGCCTGATAGAGGCTACAAGGACTCTACCGCGCCAACCGCGTGAAGAAAATATTCCCCACGAAGGGGATAGGACGTATCCGTGTAGGACTCTAAAAGGAAAGGAGGTGTACCCGAGGAGGACTCTTCCAAGGAAAGGGGAAACCCTAAACCCTAAGAGCTATATAAGAGGGCCCGAGAGGAAGGTGGAAGGTAAGTATCAAAACCCACACCATTACTCCTGTAAAAACTGTGCGGCCGATCTCTAATTTGAATGACGGAGGACTAACCCTGGACAAAGCTCTGGGCCTCTGCCGTCTATGCTTGTGTAGGATCAGCTCATACGGATTTTCGACAGCAACAGGGCTAATACCTAACGATAAACCCTCGATATATAACTATAATAGTTGTCCATTTAATACTACCATTGATGGAACTAGCTATACTGATTCCACCCAAAACATGCTACCATTGGAAACGCCAACCATGGTTGTTTGATCTAAGAGCAATGAGCGGTTGTTGTAGGAACTCATTCATGAGACCCGCATCGATGAAGCCGTGCTAGATGAAGAGATGGCCAAGATCCAAACCAGCTATCATTAAGGGTAATTTGATTATTACGAAGCATAAAGTCATTATTTAACAGCTCTTTCTCACGAAACGAAACAGATGATAGAATTTTTAGATTAAGGGGAGAGGAGTGATATTTCCTTTAATGTCAAATATTACCTTCCACACATTGATATTTTTCTCTTGTGATTTAAGTCATTCATTTAGTTAAAAAAAATTATTTCATCATAAAGATTCATAAACAATATAATAAATTCATAAAGGAAATTTATTTATCTGAGATCCCTCACCCTATAAAATATGTAAAAAATCTTTTTATATATGAGAATGGTAATGACGTACTTCTCACTTGCAAGAATGCTTCAGGATTTTTGTTTCATTATTTTATTTTTGAGAAAATGATTTTTCCCACAGCAAACATTTTCCCTTTTATTTTCCTTTTCTTTCCTGTCGTCACCCCAGATCGATGCATGTGACATTCTAATTATCCAAATAAGACAATCAGATGACCCAGATCTAACGAGTGAAAACATGGGAAGTATTGCTCCCAGCCAGGATATTCTTTTCTTGGGTAAATAGCCGTTAGATATACTGCAACGTTAATTGAATACTTTAATCTTTTACTTAAAAAAATATATTTTTGAATACTTTAATTCTAAAATCTAGAGATTCGTCTCCCCTCCAGGTAACCATCCCACTCCATCTCACACCGTCAATGGGATGTGATCCCCACAGTGTGAGATGAGGTGGGGGTGGTTACCCTAGACTCTAGTGGTCGTTGTGGTAATTAAGTCTGTACAGCGATGGCGTACCTGATAAGTTGGCAGGGAAATGTCCGTTTTGTACAAGGAGGTCGAAATGATAGAACATTGAGAAGACTGGGGGTGACATGGTCCACAGTGATGCCACCGGAATATTCCTTCGGTTCCCTACCCCAACAGCCCACACCAAGTAAGTATCCGCTATAATGGCCGTCGCCGGAGTCTCTAGTTCTAGCTGGTCCAGCAGCTTCTCAAAGGGATCTTCCACCTTAGTCATAACCTCTTCGAGGAAGCCGGCGAAGTTGCCGGCGCGGCCCTTCTCCGAGGGTATGACATTAGGGATAGAGCGGAACCGGATGTTATCTGGCTTGGGATCGGAACCTATGAAGCTCAGCCACTCTTCCGTCACCACGAAGCTGATGAGAATATCATCACTACTGCTTCCACTTCCACTTCCTCTGGACGCGAGAAGCTTGCAGAGGTTCATCATAGGGTTGATGTGGCCTCGACCAGGATACGGCATCGCCACAACGTGGCACGATCTCCTATGGGTTTTACTTGTATCTGCTTTGACGGAACCCATGGCCGCAATAAAATGCTCAAAAAATCAAAACTGTAAGACTAGGAGGAACTTTCTTTTAGAAGCACAGGAGAACTAGGTAGTCTCTGGAGCCTGAAGGAGACTTTCAAGTGTAACTGTGTGAGGGTCCTTACCCCAAAAAAAAAAGTGTGAGGGGTTAGTTCCAAAGGACTGGAATAACCTAAATTATCCTATAAATCTACTAAATCAACCACTTGATTTTCCTTTTTTTTTTTTTTTTTTTTTTTTATAACAAAAATTCACTATGATAAACATTTGTATAACTAATTGCTTTAGATACACAAAGATCATGACGGAGTGGAATTAGATCATTCACGTATTCGGATCAGGTTTATGTATAAGAATAATTTTGGATGTCCTTGATGTTTAAATTTAGAATCTATTAAATGAAGAGAGAAACTAGATTCCAAATCTACAGACTAAGGGCATACAAGAACAATCTCATACATGAACCTAATCCTCCAAACAATTTTATAATTCGCAATTTTTCAAAGCCGAACCTTATAGTAAATGAAACACATTAATGATTAAACACAAGGACACAAGAGCCAATGAGGGGGGACCACGGGTAGCTATGAGTCTATCTCCACATGCAACACAAGTCCCACCTCTCTCTCTCTCTCTCTCTTATGGTTTTAGGTTCTCTCATAGTTTCCGAATCAGTATATAAATTGATCAATTCATATCGATATCGATCATGATTGATAATGATTTTTTTTTTATTCTATTGAGCTTAATAGTGCCAATGGCCACTTAATTCTACATATGTCCACCCTCATCTCTTGGGAGAGTCTTAACAACATCTAAGTTAAGGAACTATTAGTATCTTTCCTACTTTCTAATTTGTACCTTCCCTTAAGAGAAGGAACAAATTTTCTATAAGCGAGGAGGACCCTACACCACAGACACAAGGTTGTGGAATGACCACTGTGCCCTTGCGTGTGGGTGTAGAGACTCTTGCGGACATAAAACCTTTGCCCAAAATAAAATTAGTACCCTCCCTACTTTTTTGAAAGCTCATGTGGATCTTCCATTCTAGCCTTTTTGGTGGGACCTTTCTCAACTCTTCTGTGAGTCTTTTACATGGCTCCTAGTGAACCCTTGCATAATGAAAAAGTATGTAAATTTTCACAATATTTGTCATACATAGAAAAATGAAAAAGGTAATAAAGGGATGAAAATTTTGTACTTGTTTCTCAGGACCATCACATAAATGCAGTTATTATTGTAAACTTATGTACACTATTCATGAAAAAATTAATTTTTTATACAACTTTTTTATCCTCATATTTTCTCTCTTTCTCACTTCACTTCGAATTTCTTTCACCAAATCCCATCCCATGAAAAATTACACTATTCATTATTTACTTTTCTTACCTTTTCTTTATCCACCCAAGCCACAATTTGTGGATTGTATGAAAAAAAAAACTCACAATATGTGTGGAACCCATCTTCATAAAATTTCCACCAATCTGTCACAGAAACGGGGCCTAATCGTTCGGTACTCCACAGTAGCTTGGGTTACTTTGCTAGTCATTGGTTGTCCATTTATAGCCACCAATTGCCTTTTGGTTATTCATCCCGCTTTGATGTAGGATTAAACTGACACCTGGGATCGTGCAGCACGGAAGTTGGGATTGTGAAAAAGGAGCAGCCTTCAATAATTCAAACAATATATAGTAAAAAGGCTCACGCAAGCTTTATACCACCTAAAGATGTTACGCATTCTACCAAAATAAAAAGTGATCTTTCTATTATTGAGGATTTGTTTGCTTTTCTTGTTTCTCCGCAATTGTTTTTTCTTTTATTGTCTTGTTTGTATTAATAGGAAAGGCCATTATTTAACTAAGGGGGTTTATGTTTAGGTGTTTCATATGTGGATTGCCCAAATGGTTAGGATGAATTGGAGATTGTGTGGATAGACACACAGTCTCAAGTTCAATTCTCTATCTGTGCATGTACAACTTAAGAAGAAACCGTGGATATACTCACTTTTTTTTACTTCTGAATAGAAAACACTTATCCCAAAAATATTATGATCTCACTTTCCACGTTTAATTGCAAGACAATTGAAAGGAGGATCCTAAGTTCCTAACCACACACGGGATGTTACAAATTGCAAGATGGAATGAGGATCCTATGTTCCTAACCGCACATGGGATGTTACAAATTGCAAGTTGAAACGGCCCAGGACTGTCTTTCCTAAAGCCCTATAACCCAATAGCCAAGATAAGTGGAATTTCTATTCGTGTCTCAAGACCAACCCCTACATGCAGTTGGAGTAGAGTTAAAAGGGTTTTCATGTTTCATTTGTTAGTAGAGGGTTCTTGATGAATAAATCAAGTGTAATCATAATTACACAATGTCTATCTCTCTCCTTAAATTCAAATTTTCTTTTTTAATATTTTCTTTCTTTTCTATTCTTAGCTTCCAAACATAGCTTAGGAAATTAACCAGTTTTTGTTCCCAAAATTGCCACCAGAAAGGATTTTGAAGCAATCCCATCCAAGGTTCTAAAACATGGGAATGGTCATAGGATCTAGGGGTGTCAACCGATCGGGACAGGTCAATCTCAATTGGACCTAGTCGGGTTCAACCAAATTTTAGGGTTGCACCATGAATACCTGTTTAGCTAAATGGGCTTAGCTAGGGCGGACATGGTGCGGTCTATAATTGGGCCGATTGATCTTGAGCTATAATTCTATCATAAATGGGCCTTAGTCAGGCTATAGACCTATTCATCTCTAAACGGGTAACAAACGTGCCTTCTTAACTTGTATGCAATAGTCGAAGTACTCAAACTGACATGCTAATTCCTTTAAAAGCACATCCATATCCTTCAAACCCACCATTAATTCACCACCACATTACATAAATTCCATTTTTACATTTTATTTTCTATTGGAAAAGACACTTGGACTTTTGCTCTGCTCATCAATTTTCTTGGTGGCAAAATAGAAATTTCAAATAGTATTAAAGAGGTCGGGCTTAAAAAAGGAGTTGGTTCAGGTCGGACTCATAAATGTGTCAAGCCAGTCGGGCGCCCGTCGGGCTAGGTGGCTATTATCCTTTTTATTAATTGGACCATCCAGGTCGGGCCATAAACGTGTCAGGTTCAATTGGGCCTATCGGTGCATGCTTAAAATTGACACCCCTAATAGATAGAATCAGTCAAGGTTGAAAGCATTTCGATACCAGATCGGATCATATTGGATATATCTATCATTTTTTTTTCCTTTTTAAATAAGTTTTTATTAATGTTTTACCCTTGAACCATACATGCGGATTGGGAGGAATAAGGTCAGGAATCAGGATCAGGATCAATCAAGGCCAAAATAGTTCCAATCCGGCCTAAAGAGGCCCAGCCCATTTGTGAACGAAGCTTTGTCATTACCAATAAAGTCATAATAGCTCCTATAATTTTGGGAGCCTCAAACATATTTTTTTCTCATTCATGAGAAACAGGAATTATCAAATCAATTAAAAACGATTTAAGCGAGAAAATAAGATTAACCTTGGTAATCTTATAGTTGGAGTCTTCTCCCCAATCATCTTGTGCAGATATGCTTCCATTGTCATAAACAATTTGAAGAAGAAAAAGAAATGGCAAAAGATATTCAGATCACTAATCTCCTAAATGTGAGATCCAATCCTGTGGTCAAGCATGTAGGAGACACAGGATCCAAGGTGGCATAATTAATGTGCTGATCTGGTTAAATTACAACAGTTGAATGGCCCAACCATTTTAATCATCGAATTCAACCTATCATCTATGCAGCTAGATTTCCATTCTAACTCATGACAATCATACCCATACCTTCTGTTAGCATGGTTTCAAGTATCGGTAATGTATCAGACGTATCGAATCCGAATCAGTTGGTATCAATCCTCAATCCTTAACAGATTCAGATCGGTTATCGTATCATGTTAGGGATGAAATTGTAAAAAAAAAAAAATTTTTTTTTCTGAAAAACGAAAGGTCAAAGTGACTGATACCAATCCAGATCGGATTGGTATTGGTAGAGATCCATACCAATACCGAGAACTAAATCCGTGAGCTCTATTAAGGACATGTCATATTGATGACCAAGAAAACTCTGAAGAAGAAGCAAGCTTCAACGCTCCCCAAGATAACAGAGCCATCATTGTGGGGAGGGTAAAGAGCATCCAACGCAAAGCGGCCTTTCATTCCCTTGTTTCGTCATGGTACACCCCCCCCCCACCACAAGCACCCCCCGGCCAATCCAGGAGTTTTTTTTTTGGGGGGGTGGGGGTGGGGGTGGGGAGGAAGCTACTACATTCCATCTGGTATAATTGATATCATTTATAGAGTAACATTATCTTAGGAGCTTTTCATGTGGAGGATGTGAATCCTTTGGTGTGGGTGGGCACAACTTGCTTTTTGCATATTTTGTCATTCAACTCTTCTCTTGAGCACCCATCACCTAAGTCGGCCCTTAGCTACCTGGACGAGCACCATCTGTCCAAGGGCGAAGATCCAATGCTTTAAAAAGAAGTAAGGCGAACGAGGCACGAAAAGTGAGGTGTCGAGCACCGTTGGATCCTTGCCTGGACACGTGGCGCTCGCCCAGATAGATGTTGGCAAGACCTAGGCAATGGGCGCTCAAGAGAGGAGCCGGATCAGAGGTTTTATGCCTTTGTTTGAATTCTTTGGTGTGGGTTGGCACAAATCATTTGTTGATCAACAGTCTACCACAGTTTAGATTCAGAAGAGAGTGTGGCTGTGATAGGAATGTTCGGAACAATTTTATTTCCACCCAATCAAAGCACAACAAAGAAGCAAACCAGGAGGATCATGTTAAAGCCAAACTAATATGAGTTTTCTTCTTTTAGTGTGTTTGCTTGTAACAACACTAGTACAGAATACAGATTTGTTACTCTTTACATTTAATGAAAAAGGAACATATTAAACACAAACTAATAGGGTTCTTCTAGTCCAAAGCTACAAGGAAGTAACAACGAATGGTTCATTTCAAATTGGCTTCATGGTATAGGTCATCATGGTAATGAATTCATCCATGTCAATAAATCCATCCCCATTTGCATCAGCTCCTCTCACCATCCTCATGCAATCAGTGTGGCTGCACCGTTCCCCCAGCCTCACAAGCATCTCCCGTACTTCCTTTGCACCTATCCTCCCTTTCATATCAAAATCAAATATATGAAATGCATTGCGTATGTCCATTGTCCGTATCCCACTTCCATTGCACAGAACAACCATGAATTCTTTGAAATCAATGAAACCATCTCCATCCAAATCAGCAACCTCAAATATCTTCGCTACTTCACGCTCTGGCCTTGGCTTCCCCAGTGCCTTCAACAATGAGCAATATTCCTCTGGAGAGATCTTCCCATCCTTGTTGGCATCAAATTTATCAAAAACTCGCTTCATCTCATCAACGTTTGGATCGAAACCACATGACAGTCCAGAGTATTGTCTGCAGTTGAAGGACCGCAAGTGGGTGGTTTTTGGTTGCAACATCTTAGAAAGGCTATATTGGAAATCAAGGAAGTGTTTCTCCGCCTTCTCTTGATCAAAAAATAATAAATCAAGGAAGCTTATTCTGGGCATTCTCTAAGTGAACCGTTGGTGACAGAGAGTGAAAATTCAAGAAAACTATGACTTCCCCACTTGTACAGGTCCTTTAAATAAAAGTGTTGTGATCATCACAATACTAAGCACACAAGACTAGAGATTCTCATGTAAAGTGAGGAATATAATCAATTCTAACTCCATGATTCCTATTCCTTGTCACTGTGGTACAACTAGGTGGCAAAAGATTCCAAAGCCGAGGTTACAAGAGAAAAAAGATGGAATAGGAGAGAAAGTAAGGCAGAGAAGCGAAGGAAAGAACTTAATCTCAAAGTAAAGAACTCTTTGGGAAGCAAAGGAAATAATTTAATCTCAAAGTAAAGAACCCTTTGGGAAAAGGTAGTGGAAGATGTTCTTTCTATGATAATGAAGGGAATGTGCATTCATTCCCCTTATCTCTTCCACCCTCCTTGGTGATGGAAATTCCTCTTCATTATTGGTATGGAGTAAAATATAACAAAAAAAGGAGAAAAGCATATTGCAATACGAAAAACATTGAGAGCTCTTGAAACAAATGGATCATAGAGAGATACTAATTGTGCACATGTGGTCAAGGAAGCTTTCCATCAACCAAGTCCTCCATTACTTCGACATCCTTGTGGGTTGTAATTTCTGAACACAACCTGCATTCTTTTAAGCAGTACATATGTTTGGTCCATGTTGAGAGAACATGGAAAGAAGAACTTGACATTGATTAGTAATCCACTAATCCCAATATCAGCAAATGGGTTGGGATACAAAGTGATAGAGAACCCTTAGGGAAGGGAGGGGAAATCAGAGTAGAGATGGGGAAAAGGAGGATCACACTCACACATTCATTCAATAATCAAATTGCTCTCTAAAACTTCAATCGATTACAACTAATATATAGGAAAATAGGAACATGAAATTAGAAACGTAACTGGAATGGAAACTAGCCTAAACTAGGAAACAACTATAAAAGGAAACCAAAGCAAGGAAATAAATCATACTCCTACGTTCAAGTCTGGAAACTAAAAGCATGAAATAAAATACTAAGTAAACTACTAATTTTATTTCCAACCCTTGTTGGACCAAAACCCTGGACTGGACCGGTTCTTCTTGGCTCTTGGCTTCCAAAGCCGGTCATGCTGGTCCAAGCAAAAAAGGGCAGTCATATCTACATCAACTCTCCTCCTCTGAAAAGAACTCGACTCTGTCGAGTTAGGGAAAGGACCGAGGAGACCGTCTGAAGGAATACGTTGAATGAGGAATGATCCCACCATCTTCTTGAGCTTAATTTCAGGGAGATCTTTTGCAGGATGAAACTTCATAGTCTTGTTGGCATGCTTGAAGGCATAGGTACTGGCATAGCCACAATGCTGTACTTTCTTATCAAACAACCAAGGTCGACCAAGAAGGATATGGCACACCTTCAGAGGGAGGACATCACATTGGACTGTATCCTTAAATCCACCAATAGAATATGTGACCAAGCACTTATCTGTGATTTTGAGATTAGTGTTGTTCACCCAAGCAACCTTGTAAGGATTAGGATGTGGTTCTGTATTCAATCCCAGCTTACGAACAGCGTCTTCAGAGACAACATTAGTGCAACTGCCTCCATCAATGACCAAGGTTAGCAACTGATCATTGCACTTCACACGAGTCTGAAAAATACTACTGCAGCGCCAATCTTCATTTTCAGTGGCCTTTTGAGTGGTCAACACATGACGAATGACATAAAAAGGATGTTGTTCATCGTCACTGAGAGTGTCATTGACTTCACCTGTTGCACGCTCTTCTCTTAAATCGACTGTGTCAGAACCAAGTTGCTCTTCGGGAATATATGGTATAGGAGAATCTTTATCAATAAAAGCAACCAAACAGCTGGGACATTGGGCACTGATATGTCCAAATCCATGGCATGAGTAGCACCGAACTGTAAATTTTGAAGAATCAGAAGGTTTATCTGAACCACGCCGAGGGGGTGAATATGGGCGAGTAGGCCGTGAAGATGACATTTTAGAAACATGTCGAGGTGGAGAATACGGCCGACTAGGTCGTGAAGAAGCCATAGATGTAGCACTTGCCTGTGGCTTGCTAGATGACCTCTCTTGGGTAGGAGACTGTTGCCAACTAGTACCTCGAGAAAAAGTATCTGCAAAATTTCTCCGGTTGTATGGGCGTTTCAGACTTTCCTCAACCTGATATGCTACTTGTACGGCGTCTTCCATTGTAGGTAGTCGACTAGATGCAAGGGCAGCACTAAGTTGAGGGTGCAAACCATTGCGAAATTGGGCCACTAAGACTTCTTCATCCCACTCAAAGTCAGAACGAGTGGCCAAATAATAAAATCTAGCAACATACTCTTCAACGGTCAAATTCTCTTGTTTCAACTGTGCAAACCTGAGATGCATGTGTTGCTTGTAATCTGAAGGCAAGAATCGTCGATTCATGACTTCATACATTTCAGCCCAAGTAGTGACCAACCCAATGCCTCGGGTTCGGTTCTGTTGTTGTTGCTTGATCCACCAGACTCTAGCCGTGCCTTTCAGTTTGGTCTCTGCAAATAGGATCTTTCGAGCCTCAGTCAACCCGTACCATCTGAAGAATGTATCTAAACTGTGAATCCAGTCAAGGTACAATTCTGGATTATTGTCTCCATAAAAATCAAGGACATCCAGTTTTGCTGCTCTTTCTGCTCCATCATCATGTCTCCCAGTCCCATATGGTGGTGGAGGAGGTGGTGGTGGTGTTACTGGCAGATCCTGTGGAGTGGTGTTGGAAGAATCCCCAAACTGAATGGGACTCTTTCCTTTATCTGCTGCCACCAAACGATCAATAGAAACTTGCATAGATTCCACCATTGTCTTTAGGGACGTGACCATGTTAGTGAGAGCATCAAATTTTGTATCGGTTTCTCCTTTATAGGAATTCAGCTGTTGAACAACTTCACTATTGGCTACCATGGTGATGAGTAACAAAATAGCACTCAAAGAATAATGGTAGAATAGTAAATCACTGGAAGCTTAAAGGGCAGGGACAGAATAGTAAATTTTTTTTTTTGGAAGTTCAAACTAAACCACAAAAAGGTATGTCAATCACGTGTGGGATAGGGGTTTGATTTGGAAATAAAAATATATGGGACAAAAGGGGAATAAAGGAGAAAGGGAGGGGTATTTTAGGAAATGAAAGATAAATAAAAGAAAAAGGAACAAAAGGGGAATCGTGGGGGTGGGTTTTACCGACCAAGGAGGTGTCTCCTTCTGGGAGATGGAACCAGAGGAGAAAGGCGGAAGCAAATCGACCCAGGTATGTTCCTCGCTCTCTCTCTTCTTCTTCGTCTTCTTCTTTCTTCTCGATTCTTTTTCTCTTTTTTCTTTGCCGTCGGACACAGAGAGGAGGCGGCGGCTGCTGTCGGAAGGGACAGAGAAGGCGGAGGGCAGGTGGTGCTGCCGGAAGGAACAGAGAAGGCGGAGGGCAGGGAGCTTTTGGGATTTTTTTTTTTTGCTGATGTCTCTCTCTTTGCTG
>NC_056570.1:18395665-18400052 GCF_013358625.1 Macadamia integrifolia
TTTTTTTTTAAATGATTGTTCTCTGTCTCGATAGAAACCGGAAGAGAGAATAGGGAGAAGATGGGAAGGAAAGAGCAGGTTGATGGGAAGGGAAAGGAATGGAACAAGGAGGGAGAACGAAGGAGAGGATCCTTCGGCTCTGATACCAAGTTGATAGAGAACCCTTAGGGAAGGGAGGGGAAATCAGAGTAGAGATGGGGAAAAGGAGGATCACACTCACACATTCATTCAATAATCAAATTTGCTCTAAACTTCAATTGATTACAACTAATATATAGGAAAATAGGAACATGAAATTAGAAACGTAACTGGAATGGAAACTAGCCTAAACTAGGAAACAACTATAAAAGGAAACCAAAGCAAGGAAATAAATCATACTCCTACGTTCAAGTCTGGAAACTAAACGCATGAAATAAAATACTAAGTAAACTACTAATTTTATTTCCAACCCTTGTTGGACCAAAACCCTGGGCTGGACCGGTTCTTCTTGGCTCTTGGCTTCCAAAGCCGGTCATGCTGGTCCAACCAAGAAAGGGCAGCCATATCTGCATCACAAAGACTCAACCATTAACTAAAACAAATATACTACAACAACAACAACTCAGCCTTATCGGCTTATCCCAACTAAATGGGGTTGGCTACATGGATCCTTGCCCTCCAATTTTCACTAAAACAAACATATTGAATAAAATCCATAGTCGTAAAATTTCCTAAAGTCCTAAAGTCACAAACACTATCCATTTTAGAAAGGAGAAGTAGGCAAGCAAACGGGTCAAATCAAATTTGAATATGGTGGTCAGCTTGATAACTGTGAAACTGAATCAGGAGGGAGGGTTGAAGTTTCAGGTTGCATGAGTTAGTTTAAGTTCTTTGGCGTTTCAGGTTTAACTTTCCAGCAAATTGCTGCACAGGAAGTAAAGCTAGAGACAACTGTTGAATGAGTCTCACAGCAAGTGACCTGCATTCCAGCAAAGAGGATGGAATGGCAATTAGAGGAACAGTCAAGAAAGGGGTTGACATACCTGGACAACAACAGCCACAAATAAATCCTCCTCCATTCAAAGGTTGCAATGACACGACAGAGTGGAAAGGCTTCCCACCATGTTGGTGTTGGCTCCCTCCACACCCTTTTAGAAATAATCAATAAGGGATGAAATAAATTCAAATTGTTAAAATGGTAAGTTCCAAAGGAAAATCATAAAAAAGGGGAAAATATGAAATAATACACAAAAAAGCACTATAAGAACCAAAAATATCCCAATGTATTTATATTTACAATAGTCACACTTTTTTCTTGTCACTTGGCTGTCTCACTGAATAATCCCAACTTAAATCAGTGGCTTGCCTTCCCAGTTTCCCAAACCAAAATACAAAATAGATAATATGAACGAAAGCAAGCACAATACATCCAGAATGAGGGGGGGTGGGGGGCAAGAAGGGAAAGGTCTCTTATTCAATGAAGAACTGAAATCTCCTTCAACTACATAAGGAGTACTAATCTGTGTATAATCAGTAACCATTGTTGATTGGAGTCTTCCATCAGATAGATCAAATAACACATAGGATATAGTCAGACTATCACATTGTCTTATCAGTTCCAATAGTTTTATTTATTTCATTTTCCAAAGTCATCCAAACAACATTTGGAAAGTACAGGAAACTATTGCTTTACCTTCACTCCACTTTCCTTTCCCTCAGTCTCCTAGCTAACTTCCTTTCCCTTTCACTCCCAATTCAGACAACCATGCAGAGCCCTAGGGATAAACTCCCAAAACCTGTGGCACAATAATCTACTATTAGGCTGCAGAGTTGTAACTCAAATGTTCAAGCCAATCTGATATTCTTAAGTGACCCACAAAATCTTCCTGCCATAGTTGTATTCCAGATTCCAAATTTCAAACCGTTCATTGTTGCAAGACAACCCTTCTTCTTCAATGATTAAGAACCCAACAATTAATCCATTGATCTTGTCCATATATTCCTTCACTAATATACTTAACACTTATCAAGGCTACTTCCTGGGGATGTTCAAACCGTTCATTGTTGCAAGACAACCCTTCTTCTTCAATGATTAAGAACCCAACAATTAATCCATTGATCTTGTCCATATATTCCTTCACTAATATATTTACACTTATCAAGGCTACTTCCTGGGGATGTTCAAAGTGGTTTAACCCAGAAAATAAGATTTTTCCCCTCTTTTTTTTGACCAAAACTATTTCAGAGAGAGAAAAATCTTGTTTCCTTTCCTTTTCATTCAATAATTAAGAAGCACCTGTATTGAAGAGATACAAGTTGACCAAAGAATAAGCATAAATAAGAGCTTACATGCCAGCCCAAGCTTATTGTTCCTTTCAGCAAGTCAGCTTTCTAACCATCCTCCTTTGGGTCTATTCCATCTCCACACATAAGAATATAAGGGATGGTGTTTTCTTCAACCTTTCTTCCCAAACTCTGAATAAATTCTTACAAAATGCTCTTTTCCTTAACTTACTTTAGTGCATTGGTGCATTCTTTAAGAAACCAGTCTCCTTCAAGTACCAATAAGAGCCTACAAGCAGGACCAAACCTCTCTCTCCCCTTATTTGTTTGCTACCTTTCCATTATTTTTACTATTTTTACCCCTTTCAGTCCTTCTCTCATCTTTCTACTCACCCTTCTTCTCACATCTCTCATCAGCATCTCTTTTGTTTGGACTTTTTTCTTATTTTGTTTCAATGGGTCTATGTAGCCGACCCCATTAAGTCGGATAAGGCTGAGATTTTTTTGGATGAATGGATAAGGCTGAGATTAATGTTGATTGTTGTTGGTTACTGTTACTGTTACTATTATTCGCACTTAGTTTCTGTTTGTGTCATCAGTTATCATCGTCTAATCTGAAATTATCCTCTGAACTTAGATCCTATCAATTTCTGGTTACTGTTTTGAGTCATTCGAATGCAGGACTACATTACTGGCATCCTTTGAGTCAAAACCCTCAGTGCGCCCTACCCCTTTTCTTTGGGTACTCTCGGTGCCCCTTGAACAAGGGATAATCAGCACGCAGCCTAGCAAACAAGTAGACAACAGCCACAGGCATGCTGCATGGGAGCATCCTGACATGGTTTGTTGGCCACCACAACTGATTGTTGCAGTGACACAGATGCACTGAGCCAGCTTGGATTCAACCATCGAGGGGAACAGAAATAGCATAAGATTTGGTAGGCTGCAATAGTAGATTTAACTCTACAATACTGTTAGAGTCCCATGTCCCTTGGAATGGTCAATTCCCACCAGCAATCAAGACCGTTTCTGTAACAACATTCACCCATCTAATGATAAAGGGAGAATTGTCCTTGCCCTACTTAAAAAATAAAAAAAGAGCATCCCCGTGCACAAGGCTCCCGTTACTGCAGGGTCTGGAAGAGAAAAATGTGCGCAGCCTTACCCCTTGCTTTGTAGGAGAGGCTGACTCCAAGTTTTTGAATCTGCAACCAATAGATTGCAATACCGCAACTTAACCGCTAGGCCAAGGCTCGCCCACTTGCCCTTGCCCTGCTACCAATGAAAAATATGCATGGAGGTCAACAGAACAGCCATGACGGGTTCTTGGCTGTAACATAAGGTAACTTCTTGGCTTGTCCTTACATACAAGTCTGCAAATAGATTAAATGTAATATCCATAGGAGAATATTAAATTGATGATTCCTAGCAAGTAAGCTATGAGGAAAAACCTTAACATAGGTTCAGCGGAACTCCAAAGGAAATAACTCGATGCCTCTAAGCCTTTGGGATGGAGCAAGACGCAAGCTTTAGTGCCAGCAAGCAGCTACCATCACATGGCCTCAGCACATCCATTTTCTCCCTCTGCTCCTGTGGAGGGCTCTTAATTTCCTATCTCTATGAGCTTTTATGTCCCCTCACCAATGTGTGTTTCTCGTAAGTTCTCTTTATTTAGCTAAGATAGATAGTAGACTGAAGACTATGAATCCACGTTATATTTCTCCCATTCTTTCTCATCTGATCCTCAGCTCAGTTAGGTTGTCTTATCTAACATGACTGCATCAGATTCAATAATAGATTTATTTGTTCCATAAACAGATACAACTCGAAAGAGTTGCTATGGGAATCCTTTTGTAGCTTGGGTTCTATCTCAGCATTCAAAATAAAAATTCCATTTTATGGCCAAGCGTTCTATAAATAACAGGAAATATGTCATAGTATATTTACAGCAATCAACAGTAATGCACTATCTCCACAACAAGGACAAATCAATGAGTCTCGCAATTGAGGGACAAGCAATAGCAGGCAACATCATAAACCACAAAGAAGATGGTCCAAGCTATCTAATCTAGATGATAAATTGCACACGCCTCTCTACAATATATCTTTTTTTTTTTTTTTTTTT
>NC_056570.1:18400072-18412473 GCF_013358625.1 Macadamia integrifolia
AGAGAGAGAGAGAGAGAGAGAGAGAGAGAGAGAGAGAGAGAGAGAAACTTTCTACTCAAATGCAAGTGATTCTGAATCCCATTAAAGTAATACTTCAGTCCATCTTCTATAAGGCTTCAAGCTTCTATTCAATCAACATATGGAGGTAATCGGACACAGTACATAAAGGTTGCCCACGCTAATTAACCAAATAAGGTAGTTCTGAGCTGAAGTCAAGAATTTAGTCTAATACCGTGTGCCATCAAAAGGGGGAAATGAGAGAGGGGTCATCGTGAAGCATTCAATAAAACAGTAAGCAACAGAATCAAATAAGAAGCATGGGAAGAAGAGTAAGTACCAATTCCAAGGCAAGGTATGCATTTGCAAGTGATCTCCTTGCCCCTTTTGTTGTAATAGCCGAAAAAACCAGAACCCTGGCAACTCCTACACTTTCCAGTCCATTCGTAACTTCTTTACAACCTAAACCCAAAATCAAGTGATGATTAATAAACTCAAAAGAAAAGAAATTGTACTCATCAAAATGTAATGTGGTTCATGAAGATTACACTTAGTCGGAGGTAGAGAGAGATGAGAAAATACCTGCATTTGGGGATCATAACGAAGAAGAC
This sequence comes from Macadamia integrifolia, assembly GCF_013358625.1. Taxonomy (NCBI): domain Eukaryota; kingdom Viridiplantae; phylum Streptophyta; class Magnoliopsida; order Proteales; family Proteaceae; genus Macadamia; species Macadamia integrifolia. The sequence continues at coordinate 18,400,681 of NC_056570.1, forward strand.
GATCAATCTCTTCGATGGGGACAGGAGTGGAGTCAGGATAAGTCATGGGAAGGGGAAGTGCATCGCTATCATCAGCGAGGTAGCTCTCCCTATTGCGAGATCATCATTCTCTCTCGCATTCGTTCGTCGTATATTATTCCTAATAACCGGGCTCCTCCGCAAGCCGTGGACGACACTTGCCTCCGAGTCCTGAGAGAGACCTGCGGCATTGGGGACATCGGCGGCAGTAGAGACTAGGAAACAACAAGGAGGGTTAGAACCTCCAATGAGAGGGAGGTCTGCGGCTTGGCAGCTCAATGTAGTTTCGGGAGATAGTTTGAGAGAGGAGAAAAATGAGGAAATAAAGGGAGAAGGAAGGAAGCTAGGATTTTTGACAACATCCGTTCTAAACGTCTAATGCAAATTCCAGAGGAAGCCAGACGGAGCATTCTCTTCTCTCTCTCTTTCTGAAAGTGAAGTACAGGTTTCATGGTACGTGGCCTGTTGAGCAATTTAGGGACGAGAATTGGGTTAGAAATTGACTGGCTTCATTAGGAGGTAAGATCCTCTCTCCGAAGTGTTTTAGGGTTCGAAAATACCTTCATTCCCTTCGTAATCATACTTAAGAATACAATGAGAGAGATGATTATCAACCACGAAGACCTACCTTCCGCACTCCCTTACAACACTTAACATATCCTACACCTACAATTATAACCACCCTAACTCCTTTATAAAATAACCACTCAACTCCCACATGTGATCATAACTGATCCATATAAGTACCTCTCATACTAACTCTCTCACATGTGATAACACTATTCTACCTCTCACATGTGATAATACTTATTAGTACATGCACTAACCACCCCTATTATAACCACTCCATATAACTACATAACTACCCCCACATAGGCACGTAACAAATCCTCCCCACTTAGACTCGGCTTGTTCTCAAGACATAAAAGTAGGAAATTGATGAAGTACGTCCGTCCGATTCTCCCTCGTGGCATCTATTGGAGAGAGTCCCTGCCAATGTACTAACACCTATGAAACACCTTTCTGGACTCTAGTATCCAAGATTGCTTGTGGTTTAGTTTGCAATTTTTCATCTTCTCTAACAATCTCGGGCCGATTTCCTTCGACCGGTATATGTTGGCCAATTTTTTTCTTCAACAAAGAGACATGGAAGACAGGGTGAATGCGTGAATCAGCTGATAGTTGCAATTTGTATGCTACCTTACCCACCCATAGGATGACTTGGAACGGACCATAGTACTTGGGAGCTAACTTTTGGTACTTCCTTAGGTGCACTGAGCGTTGCCGATAAGGTTGTAGCTTGAGGTACACCCAATCACCAACTTCAAATTCCCATTCCTTATGCTTTCGATAATAGACCTGTGTTCATCTGATTTTGTGTCTTTGAAAGTGCAATCTTTAAGGCTTTAAGCTTCTGGTCCCTGGTCATTAGTTGTTGGTGAACGGCTTCTACCTTGGCAGTACCTGGGACATATGTGAGTAGGGACAGTGGTGGCTGCCCATAAACAATCTCAAATGGATTTGTTTTAATGGATGAATGCAACTGGTGTTGTAGCAGTACTTCGCCTAGGGAAGCCAATTGCTCCACTCCTTGGGATTATCATTGGAGAACCAACGCAGGTACATCTCTAGGGTTCGATTGACCACTTCAGTTTGCCCATCAGTTTGTGGGTGGTAGGATGAACTCATATTGAAACTGGTACCATTGAGATGGAATAATTCCTCCCAAAAATTACTAGTAAAAGTGGGATCACGATCACATACAATAGTACGTGGCATCCCTTGGAGTTTGAATACCTGCTCAAAAAATAATTTCGCAATCCCAATAGTAGTGAACAAATGAGATAAAGGGAAAAATGTGCATACTTGGATAAACGATCCACCACCACAAATATAGCTAAACGTCCCTTAGAATTAGGTAGCCCATCAATGAAATCCATGGAAATATCTTCCCAGATTCGTTCAGGAATGGGAAGTAGTTGAAGTAGGCCTGAAGGAACGGTCTATTCGACTTTGTGACGTTGACACGTGTCACAGTTGGATATGAAGCTAAGAATCGTGCTCCTCATTTTCGGCCAATAAAAGGTAGTTTTGAGATGTTGGAGAGTTTTGTGAAACCCTTCATGTGTGCTCCCATGAAATTGTCCAAGTATATCCAAAATTACAGGAGAGTCCTTGGAGTGATAAATTCTTGATTTAGAAAAAATTATCCTTCTTTTTCTCCCCATGGCCCCACTGCTTCTCCTTCTTGAATGTGTCTCAACAATTGGTTGCAAATAGGATTCTCCTTATTTTCCTCTTTTATTGCGAAGATCCAATTAGGAAGGGGACGGGATAGGGTGGCCAAGTGAGGTGTGGTGTCCTCTTTTTCCTCTTCTATATTGTCTCTTCTGGATAGGGCATCTACAAGAATATTCTCTTTCCCTTTTTTATACTCAATAACAAAGTCGCAACGCATCAGCTTAAAAAGTTAACGTTGCTGGGCAGGATTAGTTATCTTCTGATGCCATAAATATTTCAATCTCTTTTGGTCAGTTCTAACCACAAATTGGCGTCCTATTAAATACGAATGCCACTTCTGAACAACCAGTATGAGAGATAAGATCTCCTTTTCATACGTAGACAACAGTAAGTTGTTACCTTAGAGGGCTCTGCTAAAATAAGCTACTACCCTCTCTTGTAGTAATACTGCGCCAACCCCAGTCCCACAAGCATCACACTCCACTACAAAATCGATGGCAAAATTGGCGTGCTATTAAATAGGAATGCCACTTCTGAACAACCAATACGAGAGCTAAGATCTCCTTTTTATACATAGACAACAGTAAATTATTATCATGGAGGGCTCTACTAAAATAAGCTACTGGCCTCTCTTGTAGTAATACTGTGCCAACCCCGGTCCCACAAGCATCACACTCCACTACAAAATCGATGGCAAAATTAGCTAGTGCAAGTATGGGTGCTTGAGTCATGGTCATCTTCAACTTCTCAAATGCCACCTTAGCTGTTGCGCTCCACATAAACTGATTCTTTTTTAGCATTTGAGTAAGCGGATAGGCTATTTTACCATAATTCTTGATGAATTTATGATAATAGCCCGTTAATCCCAAAAAACCCCTCATTACCTTCACAGTTTTGGGTCTTGGCCACATCAGCATAGTAGTTATTTTCTCAGGGTCCACCGCTACTCCTCCTGAAATTATGTGTCCAAGATAATGGACCTTCTTTTGGCTGAATTCACACTTCCCTTTCTTGACAAATAAATGGTTAGAGCATAGAACCTTTAAAGTAAGCTCTAAGTGCATCATATGGTCTTCCCAAGTCCTACTGTAAATAAGGATATCATCAAAAAAGACCAAAATAAACTTACATAGGTACTCCTGGAACACCAAATTCATAAGAGACTGAAAGGTTGAAGGAGCATTAGTAAGGCCGAATGGCATTACTAAAAACTCATAGTGGCCATGATGGGTGTGGAAAGCCATCTTCTCCATATCTTTATCCACGACCCTTACTTGATGGTATCCTGACCGCAGATCTAATTTGGTGAAGAACTGAGATCCATGGAGCTCATCAAGCAATTTATCAATCAACGGTATAGGAACCGATCCTTGACCGTCAATTTATTTAGTGCTCTATAATCCACACACATGTACCACAATCCATCATGCTTTTTTACTAGGATGATGAGAGAGGAATAAGGGCTATTGCTTGGCCGTATGATTCCTGTATTGAGCATCTCGTCCACCAATTTTTCAATCTCCCTTTTCTGGAAATGAGGATACCGATATGCCTTAAGACAGATGGGTTGACTTCCTATCTTTAAGGGTATTTGGTGGTCCTACAGTCTAGGTGGCGGCAACCCTATGGGTTCTTTAAATACGTCTCCATATTGGTGAAGAAGTCGTTGGAGTTCATGAGATGTGGGCCTCTCGATCACTGATGACGTGGAAGCGGTTAAAGAGTAGAGGTGTAGCAGGACACCTTGTCTACTCTTCATGATCGCATGATTGGAATCTTCAACCGCCTGGTCTCCCTTAACCATGACCCCCTTAAGAAAATTTATTTATTTTCAATTGAGAATTTCATTGAAAGATTTGCAAAACCCACAAAATAGGGCCTAAGGTATGTAACCAATGTGCCCCCAATACCACGTCATATCCTTCCAACGGCAAAAGGAAGAGGTCAATCAGGACTGGTACTCCTTGCAGAATGAGTATAACTCCTTCACAGACTCCAAGACTCGCCAGCTTTTCTCCTGACGCCACCATTACATGAAAATGATGCTTGTTTGTTGACTCAATTCCTACCTTCTTGGCAATTTTTTACTCATGAAATTATGAGTGCTTCCCGAATCTATAAGAATTGTAACTGCAACATAATTAATACTTCCAGTCACCCTCATTGTTTTAGGAGCCTTGCAGCCAAAGATGGCATGAAGTGAGATCTCTGGTACATCATCCACCTCAATAAGGGTTGTTCTTCATCTTCCAAAGAGTCTTCTTCTTCTTCCTCATAATTCCCTTCAATTACAAACAACTTCTTACATTTGTGACCCGGTACGTACTGCTCGTTGTAGTTATAGCAGAGTCCTTTAGATCTTCTTTCTTGCATCTCTTTAGGAGTCAGCCATTTGGTAGGAAGTACAGTAGGGGCAGCCACAGAATCTTTCGGATTTATAGCTGACTTGCACATCTCCACAGGAGCATAAAATGCCTCTATGAGAGATTACGAGACTCATAGAGCCGAGCCAGCCTTATTGCAGCCGATAAGGTATTTGGTCTTCTTACCATCACGTCTGCTTTAATGCCATCTCTGAGTCCACTAGCAACTTACTTGGTTGTTGGGAGGAAGATACCTGACTTTTGAGAGTAGCTTCTCAAATTTAGCCTGATAATCTCGTACAGAACTCACCTGCTGTAATTTATTCATCTCTGTGAAAAAGTCCTGATACTGAGAAGGGCCAAATCTTATATGCAACCCTTCACAGAAGGTCCTCCAGGTTATCTCTTCTGTATCTTGCTTAAAAAGCTAATACCAGAGTTGCGCATCTCCTTCCAAATGGAATGATGCCAGTGCAACTCGCCCTTCCTCAGATGTCTAATGGAAGTAAAAAAACTACATCCAAGTAGTGGTCTCTTCTTCCCCATTGTAACGAGGGAAATCTAACTTCACTAACTTAGGAGCGTAAGTCTGCTGAGTAGTTATAGATCGAGTGGGTTGAGGAGGAAGAGGAGTTTGATGCCTCTGTTGTTGTGTAGAGGCTCTTAAGCCCTCTCCAGTTTCCATTTCAACTCTTGAAGGTTGTGCATACATTTTCTCAAAGAACTCAGTGAGCCAATTGAGAACATGCTGTTGAGAATCTAATCGTGTAAATATCTCCTTTTGTACCTCATGGACATTGCTTAACCCATCTTCAATCCTTTCCACTCGGTCATCCATATTCCTGCTCTGATACCAAGCTGGTATGTGCCCCTATTTACTTATTTTGGAAGAGCAATTTAGGGATGAGAATTGGGTTAGAAATTGGTTGGCTTGATTAGGAGGTAGCCAATCCTCTCCCCGAAGAGTGTTTTAGGGTTCAAAAGATACCTTCATTCCCTTCATAATCATACTTAAGAGTACAATGAGAAATATAGTTATCAACCATGAAGACCCATGTTCCCCACTACCTTACAACACTTAATATATCCCACACCTACAATAATAACCATGCTAAATCCTTCATAAAATAACTACTCACAACTCCCACATGTGATCATAAACGATCCATGAACTACCTCCCATACTAACTCTCTCACATGTGATAACACTATTCTACCTCTCACATGCAATAACACTTACTATTACATGCACTAACCATCCCTATTACAACCACTCTATATAACTACATAACTACCCCACATAGGCATGTAACATTCCACTTCCTTCTTCTGCTACTTCAGTTCAGTTCTGCTGATACTGATTGTCAACAAAGATCGCGGCAGCCACAAAACAATATTTAGTTTTTTCTTCCTATAAGTTCAAGAGTCCAGAGATTGGATTCAGAAGTCAAGAAAGGTATGCGTGTTTCTTCTTGGAATGGAATGTGATGAAGAGGCGATCTTTCGAATTTGGATATGAAATCGATAAACAAAGATGGTAGTTAGAAATGTACAAGTTTAACTACCACAAGCACAAAACTAGAAGTATAGGCACTGCCCAAATGTGCCGACCAATAACCCGGATCGGGCTCGTCTCCAATGAGCATCCAATGATTCCTTCAAATGCAACACATCATCCTATACCGAATCCAGCGATCGACGTTCATTCGAGTCGTATCTCTCTTTTTACTGCTAAAAGAGTCTAGGGTGACTTGCTAAAACCTAATCTCTCGTTGATCATTCGATCGTCTGCCTCATTCAGACTAGGAAGCCAAAAGTGTTGGGACCTACCTCATTCAGATCAGGAAGCCAAAAGTGTTGAGACTTTTATGTGGGCTGACACCAATTAATTCAATGGGCCCAAGCAGTTGTAGACCCACTCTAATTAGGAAACTTTTTCGGAATGGAATAGGGCTTTAGGAATTCTATTATAAATAGAATATTGATGGTGCCTATAGCTATTACTTACACAACATATTGTTTATAAACACTACTTTCTGTCAAGAGCAAGTGCATAGGGAGAGGAAACCCAAGGGTAAGAGGCTACAAAAGATCTCAGTAGAGGGACTACAACATACCAAATGCCTATGGTAAAATAAGAATTCTTTGTCAATGGGCATCAGTATCGTCAAACGGCAACAGGGAGTAGGGGTGAAATAGGCTTGGGTTGGGTTGGGTTTTTTAAAAACCCAGTCCAACCTTGAGTTATCTTGACCTCAGCCCAAATCCAATCCAACCTTGATTGACCTTGATTTTGTCATAGACATGTAGTCCTTGATTGACCTTAACTAACCGAAGTCTTAATTGTATAACTCTAGAACAAAATTTAGTCATTAGATCTAGGGATCCACATAAGGCTGATCATTGCCCTCCAAAATTAGGGCTACATCGCAAAAGGAAAGAGTCTCAGGGTTACAGGGAATGATCGCAATCCCAATAGAGAAGAATATGGCAACAAGTGGGATTAGTCCTAGAAAAGATGATCAATATACCATCATCGAGCTTCATACTATTGACAAAGCTCGGCCACAACACAATGAATATAATAAACCAAGTTTCCCACAGTTACACCGACTCACTGAACAATTCAAGATGGATTTCTCTGATTGGGGAGCATAAATGTAAACATTGTAATTACCTTTTTGGACAAGTGCCTCAACAAGAAAGGTAAGACCATGTGTCACACCCCGTTCACCCTGAACCGGAGCGGTGACCGAGTTAACACCGGTTAACCCAAACCTGCCAGGATCATCAGATACTGTATTCCACCACAGCATACACACATTAACATAAGTTCATCAGATCAGCGGAAGACTAAGTTTTACCTGTGAATAAATCCCATATACTTGATACCCGAATTGTGATACAATAATTATATAATTTGGGCCCGAAGGCATGATATATACACGAAAAGAATATGATTCAAATACCAAGTATAAACAGGAAATCATCAAAAACCATCAGAGTACACAGCTCGGATCGGTTTCAAGGCTGGAGCTCAGCTCGGCATCAGGGGTTGTGCCCAGCTCGGCATCACATAGAAGAGCTCAGCTCGGCCTCGGAAGTGGAGCTCAGCACGGCCTCCAAGGTGGAGCTCAGCTCGGCCTCAGAACTGCTGTCCCGCAGCACAGCTCTCGCACAAGCAGTCAATGCCGTGCTCTAACTCCTCAGGGGTCCACCAGTCCTCTTCAGGAAACTCGACTGTGGGACCCACCCCATGCTCCTCAGATGTATGACCTGCAAAATCATCTAAAAAGGGGGTGTACACGTGGGATGAGCTCACTAGCTCAGTAAGTAGAAAGATGGACCACTCACAACAGTCCACACATCACAACACATCATATGCACTACATGCCATGCTATACATTTTAAATCACATCCACCTAAGCAACATTACTAAGTCTTTGGTTTTAGTGCTACTACAACCACAGTGCGCGTATACTCCAGGTACGAGCCGCAAACTCCCTCCCGCGATACGCCCATAGGGCTGTCGGAGAAGGCCCACCGTGAGTACTCGGAAAAGTAAAGACAATGCCGTCCACCAGCTCTCAACATAAATGTAAATGACTGAAAATAAAGGTGCTGACTCCAGCAATTTAAAAGCAATACGATTGGCCCTCTTGAATGTACCACCGGGGTTGCCGACTGTCCTACATGACTCATCGGGCGTAATGCCTAACCGCCACAGTGTCCGACAACCGCGACCCCTGCTTCCCCCCAAATGGCAACCCAACACCTTAACCCCTGTTGGGAAGGGTCGTAGCACGGGATGGTGAGAATCCTAATACCGCATGCTCCTATATGACAATAGTACGACTGCATAGTACCTCCGTGTCCCATTCCACGGGCCACCAATGCGTTCGTTTCCAAGCCGACTACGGCATCTAATCTATCAATGCATTATGCACCAAGATGCCCACATTCAACATATTCCCATCTCATTCAATTTGCATTTGAAAGTAAACATAGCATATATGCACATCAATGTGTGGAATGACTAATCTATATAGCATATTCATGATGACATGACTAGATTAGATATAATTAAATGAATGCCAAACAAATGCCTTGAAACAAGGCCAAACGTCCTCTCTCCACTTACTTGTAGCGTATAAGGATTCCCGTTCGGTACGGGTGAGATCCGGAGCGAATCTGGTAGGATTTGGTGAACCTAACATAATTGAGCGGGGTTAGTACTTCACCATTTTAGAATCAAAATTAATGAAATCCGATGTCAAAATCGTGTTTAGAACGTCAAAAGAAGGTCACACGTCCGATTTGGGTTCGATCGGACATAAGGATCACCTTCGGGGCCACACGGGTGGGTCAGACAGGTGGGCTGTCTACCCACCGGTCTTACCCATCGGTTGGGACCGGCGGGTAGGGGCCCGCCGGTAGTACCCGCCGGTTGGGCCAGGGACCCCCTTGCTAGGACCGGCGGGTAGGTAACCGGCTACCCGCCGGTTGGGCCCGAAGGCCCCCCTGCCTTCTCAGGTGGGTACCCACAGGCGGGTAGGAGCCCACCGGTTGTACCCACCGGTCTTGGCGAAAAAGACACTGTTTCTTCCCCATTTTCTCTATTCTTTGGGGAATCAAATAGGGCTTTTCCCCACCCATTCTTCATACCCTCAAGGTCCTATAGGATGGTTCTAACCTAGATCTAGGTTAGATTCAAGTGAGGGCAAACCATCTTACCTTCTTTGCTCAAGAACGACTTCAAACCCTCCAACCACTTTAAACCCACAATGTTCCTTCCACCTTGTCAATATCTCTTCAAATCCTTCAAGATCAACACATAAATCATCTATTAAACCTTAGATTCATCATTTCAAAGGGGTTTTACAAGATCTCAAGAAACCATACTCGAATCAAGGGTTTAAAGCTTGGGTATGGTGAATGTTCACAAAACCCAACTTTTCTTACCTCCAACTGTAGATCTAGAGTTGAAGATCACTCTCCCGGCACCGGAATGGGAAGACCGAGCTTCTGTGCCGCTGAAATCCCCCTTTTCTTCCTCTTCCTTCTCTTCCTTTCTTCTTCCCTTTCTTTTCTCTCCTCTTTACTTTTCTCACCAACGTACGAGGGTAATAAATGGAAAGAAAAGAAAATCATAAAGCCTTATATACCATTCCTAATTAAGTGAATAGTGCACTTGGATGGGTCACTCAGGTGGGTGCTCCCACCTGTCCTACCCACCTGAAAGCCAAAACTTGGGATTTTGACCGGGTTCAGACCTCGGCGCGAACCCCACCCCAAGCATACGATGTAGCATACGTATATACCTTAAAATACGGATATAATACCTGTTTTATCCGTACATAGCCTTATGGTACACGGTTTGGGCACTCCCATCTCTTTTGGCACTAACTCAGACTTGTCGGGCCAGCCGGTGTTTAAGGTCACCCGTGCCATCATAGCCCATAAGGAACCTGCTCTAATTTCCTCTGGCTCGGTTCCTGCATGGTTAAACTGGTTCAACCGCGAAATCAGACCGGGTTTAAGAAGCGGGGTATTACACTTGTTCTTAGAGAAATTCCCACAAAATACATTCTGGACAAATGGATGACATTAGACCCGTTATGTGGTTTTTGTCATCCCCAACCCGAATCTATATGGCACATCTTTTTATCATGCGATTTCATCAAAAGGATTTGGGTTGCTTGCCCTTTAGGCCTACGAACTGAGTCTTTCTCTGCTTCAAATTTTCAACAACTCTTAATGTATTTGTTTAATTCTAATATTATTCCAACCAATGTAGCAAGGGTTTTTTCAAGACGTTCATTACCATCTGCTATTTTATTTGGAAGCACAGGAACGAGATTGCCTTCGCCAAGGCAATACCTAATCCTACTAGTATCTTGAGAAATGCAAGATCTTGGATGCGGGATTCTGGTGTTAAGCAAATCCAAATCGTGGATAACCCTATTCAACCAACTCATTCTAGCCCTAGATCACATGAACAGAAAAATATTCTTATTTGTTCAACTATATCATATACAACTTCAAAAATGTTTGGATGAGCTTATTGTTTAATACAAAATAATACTAACTTCTCTTTTATGTCTAACTATGTGATGATAGGAAACCACACTGAGGCAAGCACAAGGGCTCTACTATTTGGACTGAAACGGGCTAAGGAACTAGGTTGGCAAGTGGAAGAGATCTGAAGCGACACCAATAATTAAGCACTTTTTTGGGACCCTAGTACCAAATCGTGGCCTTTGAGCACTCTACCCTTAGTTTTTTACTTGAATTTCAACCCAAATTTTTTGCTTAAGCTCAGGCCTACCAATAAATTGGTACTTTTTGTCAAAAATATAGCACATCTCTCTTTATCTACTAAATCTGTAATTAATAGCGAACCCTAGAACATATAGTTACCTACTATACTTTGATTGATCTTCTTTGTTTGTATTTAAAAAAAAAAAAAAAAAAAAACTTTACACAAAAGTTTCTTAGTCGTATCATCAGTATTTGAACTAAAAGCCAATCCACTTTTGTCAAAGTTAATGGTAGGCTTGAAAGATCAGAGAATAGGTCTATCAACACCATCTTATCAACACCACTTCATTCTCCATTAAATTAAATGGCTCCACTTTTAATCTTTTCAGAGCTTCTTGAGGCATCCAACAAGGAGGTCCACTCAGCTCATTCCTTTTTATTGTAGTGATGGAAGGCCTCTTAAGACTTCTGGCAACCTATAAGACCTTAATCTCTTTAAAGGAATAAAGAATTGCTAGACATGCGTTGAAAATCACACACCTCTTCTTTGCAAATGACACGTTTATTTACTTATAGGGCCACACAAGAGGATGCATTGTCCTTTTTAGGTATTAGACAATTAAAAGTGTAGTTTGTATTAGCAGGAAGGACAGTGGAGTTGAAAAATTCACAAAGTTAACAATGTCTATACATAAGAAATCCCAACATTCCTGGAAGAAAATTGCTTGGAAACCATCAAAGGGGCCAATAGAGAAGACAGTATTTTTGATTTCCACAAGCAATGGGATTGCAATAACGGGTGCACAGATGAAATTATCTAGAGGAGAAAAAAAAGCATTCAATAAAAGAAGGATCTAATGATAGAAAAAGGGTTGAATAGGAAAGAAGCGAATTCAGATGCAATTGCACA
>NC_056570.1:18412495-18415842 GCF_013358625.1 Macadamia integrifolia
AAAAAAGAATAAGTTAAAAAATAATATTTTTAAAAAGTCTTGTTGATTTTGGAATCTCCGTCCTATTTCTTATCCCTTACGACTAATTTAAAGTTATTTTTTTAACAAGTCTACATAGACTTTGGTACCTACTTCCAAATTACCAATTTGGATTTTAGCGCGGAAGTCTCCACTCTCTCTCTCTCTCTCTCTCTCTCTCTCTCTCTCTCTCTCTCTGTCTTCCCTTTTTTTTATTATATAATGGTCTCTAATCTCTGTTTCCTTCGTTTCTCTCTTTTTGTAGTGGAAAAGCATTGTTCATCGATCTGGTCTTGTGCTTTGTCCATCGCTGCGAAGATGACCTATGGATCCTCTTCTTCCTTCAGTCGATGGAAATATGATGTCTTCTTAAGTTTTTGCGGTCAGGACACTCGCAAGACTTTCACCGGTTACCTCTTTAACGAGTTGGCCAGGAATGGTATTCACACCTTTAAAGATGACAATGAGCTAAACAGAGGAGAGGATATATCTTCAAAATTGATGGAAGCCATTGAAGGTTCTAGAATTGCTATTATCATCTTCTCTAAGAATTATGCTTCTTCCACCTGGTGTCTTGGTGAGCTAGTCAAGATCCTCGATTGTAGAACAGAAGACAGAACACGACACTTATTGCCTGTTTACTACGAGGTGGATCGATTGGCTGTCAGGAATCAGCGTGACACTTATGCGGAGGCATTTACGAGACACGAAAAGCGTTTCGAGATGGAGATGGAGAAGGTGAATATGTGGAGGGCAGCTCTCAGAGAGGCTGCGGATATTTCAGGATGGGATCAGGGAAGTTTTAATGGGTAAGTCTTAATCAAATCCTTTTAGTGCTGTAATTAGTAGTTAATTCACTGTTCTATCTGCCACTCTCGATTGACCCTAAATCTATGGAACAAAGCCATTAATAGTTGATAGGCTAGGAACCTGGCATCCGACTCGGGGAGTCCCTTGGGATATGCACCCGTGTGTTGGGGACCTTTTCCCAATGATCGGATGCATGCTGGGTGCCCACTGCGGCTGGAGAGGATCTTGGTCCATCAACCTATGGATTCTGGCAATTTATTTCGAATTGTGATCCTCTTGAGCGGAGGTTAGGTGGAGAGGGAGCAGCAAGACACAATAAGAGAAAGAAAGTGAACCAGGAGAGAGAAACAAGGGTTTTAGTTTCTCTCTCCTGTTATGTGTCTTTTTGTTCCATCTCCGGCCTATGGCATTCCATGTGTATCGGTGCTTGTATTGGTCTTTATTCTTGGCCAAGGTTTTGAAATTCGGAATCAGTACCCTATTGATTAGATATCGATCAGAATTGGATTAAATTGGATAGATATGTCCCTCTTTCTGGGAAAAAAAAAAATTGGTGTTTTGAATTATTATACCCTTATATCTTACCAGTGGATAGATACAATTCAAATGAACTGCCCGATGGTATTTATTGGAGCTGTCATGAAGCAGCTTAATATAACGTACTTCTAAACAAATGTTTGATAAATTTGAAGTAGTTTATATGAAATTTTAATTGATATGTAAATTTTTATAATAGTACTATAATATTACAATAAAATGCAATGTTTTGAAAGCTAGGATGATTAGACTTAACTAGATCCCCTCAAGTGTGTCAGTGCGCATCCGACGGTCAAAGGTTTGTGATCGGGTGTTGCAAATGATCTGATGTCTGCTAGGCGCACTGATGCACTAAAGAGGAACTGGGTCCAGCATTCAAAGCCCAATTATTTTGATCGATTTTGATCAGCCGATGGAATAGCAAACCTGTACCTGTCAACAGGCAGGGCTGGTTTTGGAGTTTTTTAATTTTTTTTTTAGTAAGTTTTAGAATGTTTATAGAAACTAAAGTGGGAAAGTAGATGAGAAAATTGTATAGATATCACTTAATAAACAAATTGAAATGCACCAAATAAAAAAAAATTGAAATAAGTTGGTGATTGAAATAAAAATAAAAAAACAAAAAAAAAAAACTTTTAACTATAGATTAGGATCAATTAAATAAATGTAGAAAAATTCTAGATGGTTATAACTAAAAAACATAATTATTGTGAGAAATTAGAAGAATTATAAACTGAAAAGAATAGAAGAACCAATGAAGGGAAAATATCTATTAAGTTCAAATACACGATGATTTTTTTTTTTAATGATGAAGATACATTTACTAAAAAATATGAAATTAAAAGGAAAATACATAAAATAACAAGCAATAAAAAATCTTCATTCCAACACAAGCATTCATCATTTATGGGTGGGGGTGAGGATATCATGTATTGAGCATGATAAAATATCGTAAGGGCGAGATATTTCCACATTTTTGTTATGGAAAAACAATTTTTTTTTTCTTAGGAGAAAAAAATTCAAAAACTTAACTAACCTATGAAAGTTTTTATTTATAGTCTTCTAGATTTATTAAAAATAAATAAATAAATAAAAATAAAAACTGTAAGAACATGGTGCAAGCAAGACAGGTTTTTTTTTTGATCGGAGACAGGTTTCTTTTAATACATAGAAAGATATAGATATAGGACGAGAGTGAAAAAGGGAGAATTATAATGGTGGTTTGCAGGGTTTAGAATCCCTTGGTTGTGGTGTAGGTGTTGGGGAACATGCTTGGGGTGTTCCAAGCTAGGGGTGTCAATTTGTGGCCCGAACCGGGTAAACCGACCGGGACCGACCGTTTAAAGACCGGCTCGGCCCGGACCATTTATTAAACGTGTCGGGCTTGAGCCCGGCCCGTTTATAAATGGTCGGTCTCGGTTTTGCTACTTGAACCGTTGGGCGCCCGACCGAGACCGACCGAATAATGCCCAACCGAGACCTTCCTATTGTGCATCGACTTGGCCCGACCCTTTAATGATTGTAGAATACCTATTTTACCCCCCAAATTAAAGAATAAAAACTAAAAAGTAAAAACATGTTCACATTTTAAATAATGGTTATATTTTGTATCATTTATTGATTTATTGTCATTTTTTTGGGCTTGCATAAGTGGGCCGGAATATAATAGCACATTTTAAATAGGGCCCATTTAAAAACCAGTTAAAACCCGTTTAACATTAAACATGTCCGTAGCCCGGTTAAGGCCCGACTAAAGCCCGATTAAGGTGGCCCGATTATAACCCGAGACCGACCGACCGAATATAAAGTGTACCATGCCCTCAATAACTAAGCCGGATTAGTTAAATGGGCGGACACGGTGTAGCCTTTGAAAGTCTTCAAGCCCGATTAAGCCCGACCGAAACCGAACCGGCCCGACCGGTTGACACCCCTACTATGCAGTAACTCAAGCAAACCAAAACAAATCTACCTAAAAAAAAAAA
>NC_056570.1:18720050-18811631 GCF_013358625.1 Macadamia integrifolia
TTAGAGGTCCGATCGTACTGTTTTTATTTTAAGTGGAGTCACCCATTTACTTTCTATCATTTAAATTTGTCGGGAGTCAACTTGCATTTTAAATTTCGATACCAATGGTAAGCCGTCTTTGATAACTTTATGGGCTATCGTGGGATGTGGTTAGCGGCTCGTACCCAGGGCATACGTGCACTGTGGTTATGAGTAGCACAAAACCTATGACCTAGTAATGCTGTTAAACTAATAGGGTCAAAATAAATTACATATAGGCACATTTGTATTGTGATTGTTTTTGTGATTTTCCTTGTGTGATATTTCTTTTCATTTACTGGGCTAGTGAACTCATCCCACGTGCATAACGTTTTTTAGGTGATTTTGCAGGTTACTTGCCTGATGATCAGGAGCCAGGCCCCACTATGGAGTTTCCATCTGAGGACTGGTGGGCCCCTAACTAGTTCGAGCATAGTGCCGATTACACATACGAGGATTGCGCTGCATGGCAGCTGTGACTCCTGAGTGATTCTTTTTTGTTCTTGTTGACGTACTCCCTTGTTGTTACTTGATGCTTAAATTGTTATATTTTTATTTATATATCATGCCTTTGGGCCCAAATGTATGTAACTTTTATAACTCAATTTGGATATCAAGTATTTGAGAAACAATTACAGGTATTATTATGAACAGGTCTTCCATTGAAAATACAGGTTTTATCTAGATTAGTAGATGAATGTTGTATTATAGTTACTACATTGTTGATCCTAGCAGGTTTGTGAGTTAACCGGTGTTAACTCGGTCATTGGCTAGGCTTTGTGTGGGCAGGGTGTGACAAGAGTGGTATCAGAGCACGATGCTCTACCTGCCTATAGCATACTGCTTAGACCCCATAGAAACTATAATAGGTCTGGGGTGGGTGAAGATAAAAACCTATGAAAAGTTAAAAGCCTTAAATTAAATGTAAAAAAATTTGTAACCCTTGCATTCATGGCATGCATCCATTGATAGTATAAATTATGGTTAACTAAAAGCAAAATTGTCATTATTGAATGTACATGTTTGTAGAAATTTTAACAAAATTTTCGTATCATAACGGCGTAAATGAGAAAATAAAAAATTTTCAAACATAAAACCTGATAGACACCAAGAATAATAAGATAATAACATATGGGGGCCATGTCGGTGACCATTAAACCACACAGATTAATAAAAGCAAACCATTCAAAAATTTATAATTTCTATTAATAACATAATTCAAACTTTAAGAATATAAATGAAATAAATTACAAAATGAATGACATATGCTATCATTTCTTAAAGCTATACTAGTTTGATCACGTAAGTAAAGCAAGAAAGTCAACTATGAAACCCAAAATAGTTAAGACTGTCAAATAAAGCAAAAAATTCTAGTAGAAATGACAAGAAAAAGGTCAGAAGAGGGTAATAGGCCATCAATCTAGAGCGCTGGTCGAAGTCAGAGTCGGAGTCATCGCTAGAGACGTCGAAAGGCTCTCCTCAGTGGACTTGAGAGTCGATGCCAAGATGCATGTCCCAATGAGTGAATTGATCATAGAGGCGCACCACTCTCCTCTGTACATAATGGACATCCACGGAGATCACTCTAGAAGAGTGGTACATACCCCAAGTAAGTCGCTGAAACTTGGACTCCATCTCTTCAAACTGCCTCCACATCTGGAGCTCTCTACCGGTGTTCTCCTCCACCCTCCTGAGAAGCTCGTGCTCCCTGGCCGCACTCTCTCCAAGTTGACCTCTAAGCTCATCCTGACTCTTTCTTAGGGACCTCAACTTTGATAGGATATCATATAGGATAGGTGTCTCTCCAGTAGGTGGCGGAGCTGAAGTTTGTGTGCTAGAAGCACTAGGCATGTCCAAGCCACTAGCTCTGGCTGGTCTAGAACCGCCAACTCTATGGAAAGCATGATCTGCCACCCTGGTATCCAAAGGCACATCCTCCAAAATCTCCTCCTCTCTGATCTCCTCACGATCAGGTACCCCCTGGAAACCCTCCTCCTGGTATGAGAAATGACTCCCGTCATCTTTGGTATGCTCATCGTCATCCATCGGTACACCCTCCTTCTGCTCCACATCCTCCTCCTCCTGCTCCTTAGCTGCCTGAGGCTCTACCATCAAGGCACGTAGGTTCATCTACCTCAAATTCCTTACAAAGAACTTGTCCCTTGGGACCAATCCCTCCTCAGAAAGGTCAACTGTGAAATGGTCAAAGATTCGAGTAAGGGATTTGCCATAGGGTAGGCTGGCATCCTCGGAGTGTAAGGCATAGTGATGCATAAACCTCAGTATGAAGTAGGGGAGGCATAGTGTAGGTACATTGCCCTCAAGGGCAAATAGCAGGCAAGCAGCTAGATAGGTGAGCATGAAACCTACTTGATCCCAGTGACCACTCCTAGGAGCTACGTTGAACTGCACTAACCTAGCAAATACCCTACCCTTAGGGGAAAAGTCCAACTCGGATGCAGGCCTCGCTGGTGAACCACTAATCACCTCATAGATGTGCTCCTACATGTCCCGGCACATCAATGGGCCTATGCCTCTGGTCCTAGTAGGGTTGTAATAGTGAATACCCTCTAAAGAGATCCCTAAAATCTTTGCCAACTGGTCCGCAGTAAAGATGATCTCTACACCTTTCACCATACTAACTATAGCGAACTCCCCCTCCACCTCTATGGCCTCCAGGTTGCAGTAGAACCTCCTCACCAAACCCTTGTTGCATGACCGATCAATGTTGAGGATGGACTCTCAACCAAGGGTAGAAAACCTCTCCAAGAGGTGAAAGTGAGAAAAGTGCTCCACAATCACCTGCTTTTCCAATATCACCGGTAGTGAATGGAAAGTACTCTATAATGATGCAGCTCTCGCACTGTGGAAGACCATCTCATCATAGGTGGATGAGCCCTCCCATTCCCTAGATGGTGATGGGGCTGAAGAACTAGACCCCCACCTCTCTCTTCCTAGCCTTGGAAGTTTTTCTCTTCCATGATGGCTCTACGAATTCCTTGTCTCTTCTTGGTGGTATCCTGAAAATGCAAAGAAGAGAGATAAGCACATGATGTAAAATAAGAAGTCAAAGTATAAGGAGTGTCAAGTAGAGACGGATAGTAAAAATGGAATCAAAGAGATGAATAGAATGAGCTATAACAGCATATGGCAGAAAAGTTTTAGGAAATGTGATTTAAACTAGTTTATTTCAAATCATCAAACCCGAATACCTAAACCGGCTAAGTGAAAATACATAGATAAGAAGGATTAAGGTGATGGATATCACTAAGTAAACACAGGAGATGCAAAGAGATGAATGAGATAATGCATGTGTTGATTGAGGTATACAGTGACCCAAATGAGATATTGTCTTAATGCGTGAGCAGTACAAGAATGTATACAATGAATAGATCCTTTCAAGATAACATGAGATACCGTACTAGATTAAACAAGAGATAGCATATCCCTATGTGGGTTTGGAATAAGAAATTGAAGGATTTCAAACAAGTATACCGATCAAGTAGAAATTTTCAAATTTGGGAATCTAGCCAAATGGAAGGTTTACATTTCAAAGGAAACAACTAATGATGATTCTAATATGCTTGAAGATTTATGATTCAAATGTTAACGAGGAATTCAAGATTTGGCTAGGTATAAATTTTTCTAATGTTGTTGCCCTCTCTATTTGAGCATATTATATAAGAATTTTAGGGCTATCATACCATCTAAATTTGGGGCAAATTACAAATGAACAGTTAATGAACACAAGAGAAGCCTAATATTGCAATGAAAACAAGGAAAACTCATAATGTGGTGCTAAATTGACATAGCTAAGAGAATGACACAATAAAATCCCCAAAGTCACTGTTTAGGACATAAAAAGGGAGAAAATCTGTCCAATGTTCCATTTCAGGGATCAAAGTACTTGAAAACTTAAATCTAAGCTCTACGATAGCATATGAATCATTTTCCATGGAGAAAATCGAAGGAAAAACCAAAGCCCCAACCACATTGGTGATTTTTCCATTCAAAAGAGAGAAAACCCAGAATTTTGAGAAGGGTTATGATCTTACCTTGAAGATGGAATGATAGAGAAGGTAAACTCAAGCAAATCGTTGTGTCGATTTCATGAGTTGAGTCGTAAGGAATCGCCCAAAATCGCCTGAGTTTGAATGAGAAGGAAAGAAGAGAAAATGGACAGAAAAATAGGGTTTAAAACCCCTTTGATCGTAGCCTCAGGTGTCTTCGATGGGCTGAAACTGGTAGGGTTCAGCTAGCCAAGCTCGTCGATCTTTATCCCGTCGAATTTGACAGTAAGGGCCCGACTCCACCTGTGGGTCCTATATGGCCTGCATTGATGGGTTTAATGGTCATTTTTTAAAAACTATGAGTTTATATGGGAGATTTGGGCCTACACATATAATGAAATACAAATTTGGAGTTTGAATTATTATGTGCACATTTATTCGATTGTTATGGGATGAAAGTGCATAAAGTTGCGAGCTAAGCTTCGAACAATTGTGTAATAAGTTGTAATACTAACATATACGAAATTTTTATGCAAATCAGGTACACTAGCGATGGTACACACTAGATCCGAGGGTGTCGCTCAGGGTGCACCTCGAGGTACTCGTCCCGTTGGTAGGCCACTAATCAATAGGAGGCCTCAACCTACAGGGCAAGCATCTAACCCACAACCTCAAGAGTCAACTGATCAGAATGTGGCTCATGAGGATCCACCCATGGCTACACTTTCTGATCCTCTACTAATACTTACCCTAGTGATGTCGAGAACTTAATCCAATAATTGAATCAAAATCTCCATCAGCAGATTCTCCAGCAACAGCAAGTATTTATGACTGCTATACAACAGCAGTGGTATGCTGCACTACTAGGTCATCCTCCTCGGGTAGATATTCCACAAGGTCCAACTGGAAGACCTGGTGTTGGGGCACAGGTTGGAGGTACAACACCTGGCATCGACCCTCAGAATCAAGTTGGAGGTACACCACCCATACTACCTCAGGGTACACCTCCATATATGATGTCATCTCCTTTTCAGTACCATCCGGCGTATGCACCATATTTTCAGCCAGTGGGCCATACCACAAGAGTGGTGGAGTTATTCCAAAGGAACCTACCGCTTACATTCACTAAGGTGGGTAGTGACCCTTTGGAGCTGGATCGATGGATCCAAGAGATTTAGAAGATATTTGAAGTGATTAAGTGCACCGATGCTCAAAGGATCATTTGTCCCAGGTTACAATTTAAGAATTAGGCCAACTCCTGGTGGCAAGCTTCAAGAGCCATATTGTTTGCTACACACCCAGAACCCACATGGGAACAATTCAATGAGCTATTCTTAGCAAACTACTATCCTCGTAGTTTTAGAGACCGTAAGGAAGTGGAGTTCTTTGCCTTGACTCAAGGAAGCAAGTCTATCCTTGAGTATCAGTAATAGTTTGAGGCCCTATTCTACTTTGCACCCCCTCACATGAAATTAGCTAAAGAAAAAGGTAAAAAATTTTTGAAAGGATTGAAGGTATCCATTGGCACAATACTTGAGGCATTAGATCTCACCGATTATGCCTTGATTGTACAGAAGGCCAAAACTATGGAAGATAAGATGAAAGGTGAATCATCCCTTACACTTGGAGTATGGAAGAGAGTGATCCCTTATGAGGATTCAGGTGGCCTGAGTAAGAATTTTTGTGGATCATACGAATTTGGTCCTTCATATAGGCAGCCCTACAGGCCATTAGGTTATCCTCCTTGATCCGCTGTGGGTCGGGTACTACATCTTTTCTCCCAAATACCAGTACGGCGCCCACAACTTTTAGGCCACCTCACCTTCCACTTGCTACAGGTCAGACTCAAAGAGCACCTGCTCCAATTCAAGCCTTACAGAACCATTTTTTTAATTGTCATTCATATGGGCATTTTGCTAAAGATTGCCAAGTCTGACCAGTCTTACAAGCCAATCAACCTTCTCGGTACAGACCTACTTTGACTCAAGGGAGCCAACCACAGGAAGGATGTATGCTTTGTCGGCTGAAGAAGCTGAAGCTAGCACAGAAGTGGTAATATGTACAATTTAAATTGAAATTTCCTTTTGGTAAATATTGATGACATGCTATACTTAATGTGCATTGCTGTATTAGGTGTTCTACCTGTATCAGGTATACCGGCATATGTCTTGTTTGATTCAGGGGCTTTACATTCATTTACATCAAAGAGATTTGTTGAGAAACTTGACATGGCACCTAAGATATTAGAGCATAAGATGATAGTTAGTACACCTACAGGAAAAATTTCATAGCTGAAGGAAGTATATAGGCCATGCACCATTGAGATCAGTGGAAAGCAGTTAGATGCCCAACTCATCAAGTTCAACATACAAAACTTTAATGTTATACTAGGCATAGATTGATTATCAGCACATTGAGCAAGCATGATGTGTGCTGAGAAACAAATCAAGGTGATTGATAATGAAGCGAAGGAACTGATATACCAAGCGGATATGATAAAGCGGGCTAAGAAGGTCCTTATTTCTGCTCTGTAAGCGGTGAAGTTGGAAAATGGGTGTCAAGGGTACCTAGCATTGGTGATTGATTTAGATGTAGAGGTCACACCTCTAGAGGAAGTAGAGGTAGTTAAAGAGTTCCCATATGCCTTTCCAGATGATCTAACTCAGGTACCACTTAACAGGGAGCTGGAATTTGCTATAGATTTGATCCTTAGAGCTACCTCGATGTCCAAGGCTCCATACAGAATGGCACCAGCAGAATTAAAAGAATTGTAAGTACAGTTGCAAGATCTGTCGAAGAAGGGATTCATACGCCCAAGTGTATCACCTTGGGTTGTTCCAGTGTTGTTTGTTAAGAAGAAAGACGGAAGCTTACGTATATGCATTGATTACCGGGAGTTGAACAAGTTAACTATCAAGAACTGGTATCCATTGCCATGCCTTGATGATCTGTTTGATCAACTACAAGGTGCTAAGGTATTTTCAAAGATTGACCTCAGATCCTGGTATTATCAACTCAAAATAAAGAATAGTGATATACCAAAGACAGCCTTTAGAACTCGATACGGTCATTATGAGTTCTTGGTGTTGTCTTTCGGGTTGACTAATGCACTAGCAGCTTTCATGGATTTGATGAACCGAGTGTTTCATAATGTTCTTGAAAAGTGGGTCATTGTTTTCATTGATGATATCTTGATCTACTCGAAATCAGAAGAAGACCACGTAAAACACTTGAGGATGGTACTACAGAGACTAAGAGAGCAATAGTTGTATGTGAAATTCAGCAAGTGAGAATTTGGCTCAAATAGGTTGGATTCCTGGGACACGTGGTGTCTGAAAATGGAATCGAAGTGGATCCAGATAAGGTGAAAGCCATAGTAGACTGAGAGGTACCCGAGAGTGTAACAGAAATTATAAGTTTCTTGGGTTTGGTAGGAAACTATAGACACTTCATCGAAAACTTTTCTCGGATTTCAGCACCAATGACCAAGTTGACTAGGAAGGGTATAAAGTCTGATTAGTCAAAGGAGTGTGAAGAAAGTTTTTAGGAGCCGAAGAAGCGACTAGTGTCAGCACTAGTGTTGACTATTTCTGAAGGCACAGGTGAAATGACAGTATATACCGATGCTTCCAAAGTTGGATTGGGCTGTGTACTTATGCAAAATAGTAAGGTCGTAGCATATGTGTTCAAAAAATTGAAGGACTATGAGAAGAACTACCATACTCATGACTTGGAGCTAGCAGCGGTCGTTTTTACCTTAAAGATATGGTGTTACTATTTGTATGGTGAAATGTGCGAAATATACAGTGACCACAAAAGTCTTAAGTACTTTTTCACCCAAAAAGACTTGAATATAAGACAAAGGAGATGGATTGAGCTTATGAAAGAATATAATTGTGATATTCATTATCACCCAGGGAAGGCCAATATAGTGGCAGATGCTTTAAGCTAGAAAGCTCAAACTATGTCACTTTCCTATCTAGTTGTCAGTCCAGAGCTCCTACAGGAGGGGATGTTAATGGATGAAATTTTCTTGTACGAGGGAGCGACCTTGGAACTATAATACCAGGCAAAAGATGTTCAACAGTTGACTATGTCCTTGGCGGCTCTACAGGTACACTCATCCATCAGGGAAGAAATCATAACGAAACAACCTTTAGATCCTAAGTTGCAGTGGATCAGAGAGAAGATTCAAGACCAAACAATGAATGACCCTAGCTTTACATTAGCCAATGATGGGGCACTGTTGTTTCAGGGCAGATTGTGTGTACCCTGCGATGAAGTAATACAAGACAAAATAGTAAAGGAGACACACAATTCTGAGTACTCTCTTCACCCTGGAAGGACCAAGATGTACAAAGACCTAAAGCAAACTATTGGTGGCCAGCAATGAAGTCCACAATAGCTTTGTATGTGTCGAGTTGTCTTGCATTTCAGAAAGTCAAAGCTAAACGGCACCGACCTTTTGGCACTCTTCAACCGCTCCCAGTACCTGAATGGAAGTGGGATAACATTACAATGAACTTCATCACCGGGCTACCATGTACACCCAAGGGAATGGATGCAATTTGGGTAGTGGTTGACAGGCTTACTAAGACAACTCACTTTATTCCGATCAGGACTGCTTACACTATGGATAAGCTAGCACAACTTTACATGGATAATGTTGTACGCTTACATGGTGTACTAGTGAGTATTGTATCAGACAGAGACCCGAGGTTTACCTCCAGATCTGGAAAAGCTTCCAGTAAACCTTAGGATCACAATAGAATCTGAATACAGCCTTCCATCCATCGATAGACGGATAGTCCGAGCAGACAATACAGATATTAGAAGATATGCTCCGAGCCTATGCCATGAAAATAAGTGGCAGTTGAGAGAATATATACCTCTTATGGAGTGTGCTTACAACAACAACTACCAAACCACAATTGGAATGGCTCCATATGAAGCATTGTATGGTAGAAAGTGCAAAACTCCTCTATACTGGGACGAAGTAAGTGAACGTCGAATGCTTGGACCAGAAATGATTCAGATGACATGTGATAAATTCAATGTCATTAGAGAAAGGATTAAAGCAGCCCAATCACGTCAAAAGAGCTATGCAGATAGCCGTAGGACTAAAATGGAATTCCAAGAGAGAGAGAAAGTGTTCCTCAAAATATCTCCTACCAAAGGCCTACGCAGATTTCATAAGAAAAGTAAATTGGGTTATTTGAGATTTTGAAGCGAGTTGGAGCAGTAGCATACATGTTGGCATTACCATCTTCCCTCAGCAGTGTTCACAATGTCTTCTATATATCCATGTTGAAGCAATATGTTCATGATCCATCCCACGTACTACCTGTGGAACCAGAATACTTAGAAGCTGATATGACATATGAAAAACATTCGGCTGAGATCTTAGATTGAAAGGTGAAAACTCTCTACAACCGCTTCATTGCTTTTGTGAAGATTCGATGGGCCAACCACCCAATCGAAGAGGCATCTTGGGAGAAGGAGAATGATATTCAAACCTTGTATCCTCATCTTTTCGAACAACCAGGTACTACAATTTCATGGATGAAATTTTCAAAAATGGGGGGTAATGTGATACCCTACTTTCTAAACCCGGTCTAATTACCGGTATTGACTTTGTTTGATCATATAGGGGCTGAACCAAAGAGAACCAACACAGGTATCATATGGAATATGGTAGCAAGCGTGACCTTGAATTCGGGTTGGCCAGACATGACCAAGCGGGTACCAAGTGTAATACGTGCGCCCAAGCCTTGCACTTGCATGCACCACGAGGCTATGCACAAAAAGTAAAGATATGTACTAGTATTTGTGAGTGTCAAATGTAATCTAATATTAAGTGGGAGCTTATTCCCATTGAAGCCCACCTGAGATGTGCCCACCTGAGATAGCCCACCTGAGATTTAGCCCACCTGAGATATACCCACCTGAGATAGCCCACCTGAGATGTACCCACCTGAGATAGCCCACCTGAGATTTAGCCCACCTGAGATTTAGAAGATATTTTGGGGGCCTAGGTATAAAAGGGGAGACCTTAATAGTATTTTCCCTCATTAATGTTAGTTGGTCGGTGAGAGAGTAAAGAAGAGAAAGAAAGAAGAAGAAAGGAAAAGTGGAAGAAGAAGAAAGAATGAGAAGGGGAAGTTGACCATAGAGCTTCACCAGAGCTGGGTCTTATATTTTGAGCCCCGATTAATGAACAGCTTGCCGAGGTCTTTGAATTGAGGTAGGTATTGTACACATTCCAAAGATTCTTAGAAAAATCCCTTTCTTATACCCTCTTTTCGATTTTTGGGAAAGAACTCACTTGGATCTTGCTATCTTGCTAATCCTACTTGGATAATCAAATCTAAGGTCTAATGGGAGGTGTGCATAATGATTTTGAAGGATTTGGTAGGAGTGTTGGTGAAGATCTAGAGTATTTAGAGGTTCTTGAGCAAAAGAAGTGAAATTTGGGATTTCATAAGTGTTCTTGAGAAAAAGGTAAGAACCTTCCTTTTCTTTTGTTTTGATCTTAGATCTAGGTTTAGGATACATGATTGGACCTTAGATAAGTGGTTTGAGTCACTGGATTGTCCCCAAACAAGTTCCTTAAGCCGGAGGAAATTCGGGAATGAGGTTGGAAAATTTTCATTTAATGACTGGGGGGTATTTTTACCGCATATTTCTTCTGATTTTAGCCCACCTGAGTTCCCAGAACTCAGTTTCTGGGCTCTGGAGAAATGGATGGGCTAAAACTGACGAGCGACATAGCCCACTGATCTTCTGGTTTTAGCCCACCTGAGTTCTCAGAATTTAGGGCCCGTTTGATAACGTTTCTACTGTTTCTGTTTCAAGAAACGGCAGAAACATAAATTTCCGTTTTTAGAAACAGAAACGGAATTGAAGGTGTTTGATAAGTCATGTTTTTAGAAGTCGATGGTAAACAGTGAAAGAATTACCACAAGTCGTTTCCAGAAACGGCGAAACAAGTTGAACTTGTTTCGCCTGGGTCGTTTCTTGAATCATAAATAAGTAAAAATTTATATTTCTATTTCTAAAAATAAGTGAAATAGAACAGTTTTATCAAACGCTTTTTGCTTCGTCTCTACTGTTTCTGGAAACAGAAACGATAGAAACGCGTTTCTTGAAACGTTATCAAACGGGCCCTTAGTTTTAGGCTCTGGAGTAACCGGTGGGTTGAAACCAGTGGGCTACATAGTCCACCGGTCTTTGGCTTTAGCCCACCTGTCTTTCCAGAATTCCCAGAATTGGTCCAAATTTGATGGGTAACCCCCATTTATGATTCTAAACCCGATTTTAGTGTTAAAATATGATGATTTTGAACCCAAAATAGTGAAATGATAAACCATTATGTTTATGATAGGTTACACTCAATATACGCATACCCACACATCGGATCTTTTCCGTACCGGGTACAAGCACCGTGTACATATACAAGTAAGTGGAGAGTGGACTCTGATTTAATTTCGGAATGTTATGCATCATTTAACATATGTTAGTCTAACCATGTCATTATGTCACTTATGTGTAGACTAGACATCACATATGGCATATCATGCATTTGAATGTACATTTACATAATATGCTATGCTTTGTGTTATGATATGCATGCTAGATTTTAGATGTCGTAGTCGACTTAGAAAAGAGTGCATGGTGGCTTGTGGTATGGGATGTAGCACCATTCTGTAATCGTACTATGCTCATATAAATGCATGTGGCTAGGATGTGATTTTCCCTTGTGCTACGACCCTTCCCAACAGGGGTTTACGTGTTGGGGGATCATTCGGGAGAAGCATTGGGTTACGATTGTCAAAATCCTACAACTGTTAGAAGTATGCATGGCTGATCGCCAGGACAATCAGTAACTCCAGTGGTATATTCAGAGGGCCAATCATACTGCTTTTATTTCTGGTGGAGTCATTTGTTGGGAGTCGTCTTACATTTTAAATTTTGGTACCAACGGTGGGTCTTCTTCGACAACCATATGGGTGTATTGCGGGAGGGGTCGTGGCTAGTACCCGGGGTATACGCACACTGTGGTTGTGAGTAGCACAAAACCTATGACCTAGTAATGTTGTTAGGCTAATAGGGTTAAAAGGAATTGCATATAGGCGCATTTGTGCTGTGACTGTTTGTGTGGTTTTCTTTATGTAGTCTTCCTTTCCACTTACTGGGCTAGTGAGCTCATCCCACGTACACAACTCTTTTTAAGTGATTTTGCCAGTTACTCACCTGGCGATCAGGAGGTGGGCTCCACTGTGGAGTTTCCATCTGAGGACTAGTGGGCCCCTAACGAGCTCGAGCACCGTGCCGATTGCACGTGCGAGGTTTGCACTGCATGGCAGCTGTGACTCCTGAGTGATTCTTTTTTATTCTTTTTGACATACTCTCTTTTTGTTACTTGATGTTTAAATTGTTAGATTTTTGTATATATATCATACCTTCGGGCCCAAATGTATGTAATTTTTATAACTAAATTTGGGTATTGAGTATTTGGAAAACAATTACAGGTATTATTATGAACAGGTCTTCCACTGAAAATATAGGTTTTATCTAGATTAGTAGATGTATGTTGTATTACAGTTACTGCATTGTTGATCCTGACATGTTTGTAAGTTAACCGGTGTTAATTCGGTCACCGGATCGGCTTTATGCAGGTGAGGTGTGACTTAGAAAGGTTAGACGAGAGAAGAAACAACCCCCCCTTTTTGCCTCAAGTACCCAAGCTATTCACTTACCATCTTGAAGAAAAAACATCTAAGTTTTTAGGGGGAGACAAAGAGTCATGGTTCAAACATTTAGTCTCATAGAGAAAAATAAGATCAGGTTTCCATTTTTTACAAATTAAAGATAAACATTTTTTGGTAAAAGACCCATTTAAGCCAGGAACATTCCAAGCTAATATACTCATGATCAATCACAAACCAGCAAACTAGCTGGAGAACCTCAAACTAAAAATACTAGAAAGCACATAAAAGAGACACCAAAAAACTAGCCACACATACACTCATAACTACCTAAATGAAAAGTAAACCAATTAATGGCTTAAACGAAGGTGGTACCCGGTCTGGCACGGGAGTATCCCCCATATCACCTATGGAGTCAAAACCTTCATTAGCTCGATTGACCGATGTATCAGCAGAGGCAAAAGGAAGGGCCTCCAAGGAAGAAGACACCTCAGCAATCCAAAGTTTGTGAGCAGAGAGAAGAGACACCGGGCATGCAGAAAAAGAGATACAATCAGTGATAAGGTTCTTAGTGGTGGTGAGTTCCAGCTCAGATGAAGCACCCAATGAATCATCAAACTTTCTCTTCTTGTAGAACCATAGCTTGGCCCCAGCAGACGGATCATGGCTTGTAGCAGCTCTGATATCAAGTGGCTCGTCAGTAGTCTTACACCCCAAGGAAGCAAACGAAGCATCTTTGTCAGAAGAGTTCGTCATCACTTGGTTGGCAGAAGATTCTTTCCCAGTAGAGTAAATATGCTGATGAATAGTGACCGAAACTGGTGATCAATCTTTACCCCAAGCAAATCCAAATTTTGAAACATCTGAGATGAAGGGACTTGGTGGGCAACTCCTTGCACCATGCCCAGAACCAAGGGAGGTAAGTCTTCAGAGGAGCCCGAAGGTGGGAGGGAACGGAACATAATAGTGTGACTGCACATTGCATCGCTTAACACTGCAGAAGGAAATACAGGTCCATCCATATCCTCGAAGCAAGCAGAAGAAGGGTCCGAAGCTTTGAACAGAAAAAGGTTTGCCATGACAAAATCCTCACAATCATCGAGAAGCCCCTTACCCGAAGACATAATTGGAATTTCCAGCCCCTTGCTATTACCAGCAGAGAGAGAGGGACAAAAACCATGTGGATGGCCGTCCATCGCCCCGCAGCTAACATCGGTAGTCCATTTCCAAAAATTTACCATTAGTGGGGGAGTAAGAGCATTATCATAAAAACCACATGGAGGTAGCGGAACTCCATGGGACCCATTCACAAAAGGGCAGTGGATAGTATCATGATAAATGCGACCACAGATGAAACAAATGGAAAAGAGTTCAGATTTGGTAACTACCGACCCCAAGGAGCCATCAGACAGACGAATATTTGTAGAGACAAACACAGGTAGCCTTTTTTTTAACATCAATTTAACTCTAGTAGTGAAGGGGGGGAGTCCCAACTCAACCGGATTAAGAAAAACCTCTAAAGGTTTACCAAACTTGGCCACGACCTTTTTAATTTTCTCTTCCAAAAAGCATTCTTCTGGAACCTCAAACAGTTGAACCCATAAAGGCAGGAAATCTTGTTCCAACATATGAGACACCTCATCCAGGGCATGCAGAACAATATGCATCAAGGACTGGTGAAACCACCAAGGAGCAGCATCAAAAACCATATTCCTCAACTTAGAGTTCCAAAATTCCACAAAAAAACTACCTTGCTCAAAGCAACAGATGTAGGAGACTCCCTTGTTTTCCCATAAGGAGAAAAGAAAATCTCGTAACTCATCAAGACCAGGCTTGGAATGTCCCATAATGTAGCCAAAGAAAGAGAAGGGGGAGGAAACACAACACCTGACCTGGGACGAACCACTCTCAAATTTGATCAACGATGAAGGCCCCGCAGCCTCACCCAAAGCAAGCCACGAAGGGCAGAGAGTAGCCTTCTAGATAGAACGAGGGGGCCTAGAACGACCCAACGCCCTCCGAGGGTGGACCGATTCGGAACTGGCATGAGAGATCTTCATGGTGCTTTCACAAGGCAAGGAGGAGGGAGATGAGCCGATGATGCCCGGAGCAGAAGACTGCGCCATGAATGGGCAGGATCGACGACAGCCAACAGTGAATCCAGAACACAAACAGCTACCGAAACCCACACCAAGGAGACTGCAGTACTAGTCAAGAAAGGAATCAACCGAAACACAAGCAAACACAGGAAACCCAGGGAATATCAACCTCAAGAGGGGAAAACAGGAAGATCAGAGAAAAACTCACACCCCAGCCAGCGCCATAGAACGAGCCAAGAAAATACAGAGTATGGTGTGGAGACAGGAAACGGACAAATGACATGACCCTTGAGGAGAAAGGAGAAAACCAGCATCGACAGTTGGAAAAAACCACCTCAAAACCGTAGATACGAAACTAGAAAAAATCGAAAAAAAAAAAAACGTATAAGATTACCACAACTCGTACGTACAAAAAGGAGGAGGGGAAGGCCCGCTGGGAGTGGAGCAAAAAGAAAAAGAAAACGATAAGGAATAAAAACAAAGAATACAGGTGATACATCGGTAAGAAAATGAAAGGAAAAACACCCACAGGGATATGGAAGGATACGGCACCAGACCGGAAAAGAGGAGAAGAAACTAAGGACTCAAACGGTGAAGGGAAGACGAGGAAACAAAATGGAGAAAAACTAAGGGAAGCACTATAGGGAAAAGCATGACAAGAACTCAAGAAGGCCCGTTTGATAACGTAACCAGAAACGTGTTTCTGTGTTTTTTTATTCTCAGAAACAAAGAAACGGCATAAATACCGTTTGGTAAAAGTGTTCTGTTCCACTTGTTTCTTGAAATATAAATTGAAATTTATAACAATTTATGCTTCAAGAAACATGAATGACGAAACAAATAAAACTTGTTTCGCTAATTTCTCAAAACAAAAATGGGGCACAAAAAATCGATATTGAAGACGAAGCTACTAGACTCCTTAATCGCATATCTGTATTTTTTCGTCTCCGATGAAGTCTAGCCAATCCGAAGCAGCTTCATCGTCGTCCACTACAGCGTTTTCCAACCCACCACAGCAACCGCTAGCGGTTTCGGCGACAACATCATCATCGACGGCATTAGAGAAAATGGCTTATCTATCGATATCTGCTGCAGAAGAAACCTTTGGGTCCAGCGAAGGGGGCGGCCAGGTTCATCGCCGCATCTTCCACTCCTCAGGTCCTACCTCTTACATTCGTAAATCGTAATCGAACTCTGGATCTCAATCTACCGGCGGCACTCCGCTGCAAGGCCCCAATCAATGAGGAATCAACTCCAAATTTTGCCCTAGTTCTCCACTTCTCCGGTAAATCGTAACCTAATTCTGAATCTTGATCTTCCGGGAGGCCCTTCATCTCTTTCATCCAGAATCCAAATTGTCGGACCTCAGTTGAAAGTCACGACTAGCGACTCCATTGTCCCAAGCTGCACGAAGCAGACAACCACCGTCCTTGTTGTTGCTCAAACCTGCAGGTATGCTCTCTCTCTCTCTGTCTCTCTTTTGCTCTGTCCCATTCTTCTCTCTCTCTCGCATGCTCGTTGTCTCTCTTTTTCCTAGGAACCGTGAGCCTTGGTAAGTGTTAAAACTTTGGGTAATCTAGGGTTTCATATAGTTTTGAGGTTTGTTGGTAAACCTCTTCCACAATTCTTGATCCCAAAGCTGGTTTCCTTTTCAATAACGACTCTGTTCTCATCACTGCCGATATCCTCGTATTGAATGAATCCATTTCCTTCACCCGTGATAACAATGAGGTACAATCTTCTTCCTCGTCGTCCTCAGTTGTCGTCGCATGTCCTGTTTCTGATGTATTGAGTGGGAAGTTCACTTGGAGGGTTCGCAATTTCAGTCTTTTTAAGGAGATGATCAAAAACCCAGAAGATAATGAGCCCTGTTTTCCCTGCTGGGGAATATAATCTTCGGATTAGTGTCTACCAGAGTTCCGTCAATGGGGTTGAGTATCTCTCAATGTGTCTGGAGAGCAATGAAACCGAGAAGTCTGTCGTTCTCGATCAGAGCTACTGGTGTTTGTTTCGAATGTAGGTGTTGAACCAGAAACCTGGGTTTAACCACATGCATAGAGACCCGTATGGCCGCTAATAAGAGTTTCAAGAAACAAGGTTTATCAAACACCCAAAATTCTGCTTTTGTTCCCTTTCTGTCGTTTCTTGAAATAGAGACAGCAGAAACGTTATCAAACGGGGAGAAAGAAAGGTTTTCCGCTGATTTTTTTCTTTGCAAGAACTATAGCGTCGATATACTGCTAAAATGATTGAATGAAAAAAAAAAATTACCAAAATGATTGAATGAATTTTTTTTTTTAAATCAACAATTAAAAAAATCAGAAATTTTTGTGGTAATTTAAAAAATTATTGACGTAAAAAATTTGATATAAATGCCGAGGAATCTGAAAATGTTAGTTTGAATATGAAAGTAAAACACTTAAAATTATTTATTTTGTGGTAAATTTTAAAAATTTACATCTAAAATACAATAAATAAATAAAATAAATTTTAAAAAAACCTAAAATTAATGTAGGTGATAAAAATTTACCTCAAAGTATTCCATCACCATTAATCCTACAGTAAATTTCTATACGATGACATGAAAAATCATGCAATGTATTACATCATCCCACAACCAAAATTTCTCATGTCATAGAAATATAATCCTCAAACTTTAAACCTCAAAAAATATTAAAACTCAAGTTAAACCATAAGTATTTTGATTACAACAGTACATCTAGGTTCTCATTGACACTAAATCAGCACATTTCTTAGAATTTTTTGAAATTTTGAAAATGCGGATTTTTGCCTACCAAATGATATTATGTGATATTGATTACAGCAGTAGATCTAGGTTCTCATCACCACTAATTCGGTGCAATTCCACCCTTAACGTGCAACATGTGCCCCTGGGGATGTGGACGAGAGAGAGAGAGAGAGAGAGAGAGAGAGAGAGAAGCTTCAGCTTTTGGCAGACTGCTACTGCTAATTCCGATCCATATCTTATGTACTATGGTACAGTTTTGGAGAGCAATGGATGACGATATTTTTTTTGGGTATCTTTCTTTTTGCAATTTCAGAGAACAGAAAGGTTGAGGTCATACATTGAAGAGTTTATTGGACTAGTGTTGTCTGCAATCTAAAAGCTGATTTCACATTGCCCTTTACACCTCTACTCTATAAATGATGGCCAAGTATAACTCAATCTAGATCTCGAAAAAAATTTTAAGAAGATCTTCTTTCTCATTTGCTCTATTTTATCCTTTTTATTCTACTTTTTCAACCTCTCATGGATTTTGTTGGGCCATTCGAAACCTTCTCCCTTGAAGTAAAGAAGGATACAGAGAAAGAAGTGGGTGATACTTTAGGTTATTACTTTACTGCCTCTTGGAAGAACAACCCAGCTCTTTTCCTGCATGGTAGGAGGAGGCTTTATGAGCTAGAACAGAGGTTGGGTATTGTTTAATAACACTTGATCAAGTAGAAAGACAAAGATACTTGGAAATGAAGATGTAACTGATAGGTTGACTTCTTTTTTTGGCTTACCATTTCACATAAGTTTGGAACCTTGGACCTCAAGGTTGAGTACATAATCAACAAGCCATTGAGGCTAAGAAGAGGCTTGTGATGGGTATTCTTCTTTTTGTTTTTTTTGTTTTTTTTTTTTGGTAATGGCTTGTGATGGGTATTCATGTACAATGGTTGTTGGCACCTTATTGTAATTTTCAGTTGCTGTGCGAGTTAGAAATTTTCAGCTTTTGGCTTTCTTTTACTCTTTCTGATTTCTTGTGGGTTTCAAACAAACTTTGAGCTGTAAATTAAGATCAATCAAGTCCACTTTTTTTGTATTAAATAAAATGTTGGATTTTCCATTAAAGAACGTTACGACTATAAGTGTTGCCCAATTAAATCAATGAACAACAATACAAGAGAGCAGTTGGATTTAATCATGAAATGTAAAGTACACATAGAGCCTCTTTTTTTTTTTTTCCCCTTCTATTGGATTTAGAATTACTAAACAAAACATGTGAAGCCTTTGGAAACCCCATTGATAGGCATGTTCTATTATTCATGTAATTAGATGGTTTAAGGAATTTGTATGACATCATTTCATTACTAATATCAGCTAATAATGTTGACACAGATATGGATGCACAACCACTGATATGTTGCTATGGTGGTGGTATGATGGTCATTTGGCCTTTACCATGCAAAAGAATGCAGGGTGACGATTTTACAGATGTTCGTTCAGTGAAAGATATCCAGACGTTTTTATATGGTTGGATCCAAAATTGATGAATGAATTAGAGACTATGGATCCAAAATCCATTTGCTCAAGACACATCATTATGCTGCCATTTGCACACAAACTCTTCAAAATATATTTTTATGTTGCCGGATTGAAGTCCATTTTTTAATAAAGATATGTCATCATGTTGCCCATTTGCACATAACCTTTTCAAAATACGTCGTTGGGATGCTGGATTTAATAATCGACCTTTATGCCTCAAAACAATCCATTGTTGTGTTGCCCATTTTTTGCAAAAGTCATTTATGTAAGCATTTATGCTCCCATGATGATTTCAAAATACCTAATTGCACATGTTAGGGATTTTTTCGAACAATTTTCAAACATTTATGGTGTACTCAATGCATCTTGTATATGTTAGGAGCACAAAGTTTAGGGAAGATCAGCTTCGATTGGGCAAATGGGTGCCTAGCTAACACTTTCCATGTCTGTAACCGAAGACGTACCCTACCTAAAGTTGGACTAACGCCTATCCATTATGAGTTATTTTCTTTCCTCTTTGTAAAAAGTGTGATATTTACGTATCCTAGACCTTCATCTAGGGGCTTTGCTTCTCTCTCTCTCTCTCTCTCTCTCTCTCTCTCTCACGCGCACACACACACACACACACAACATGGAGAAATAGTCAGCAATGGGAAGAGGACGGATATATGTTTTATTTTAATGATCATTATACCTACGATAGGACCTCGGCTGGGCTGGATCGGAACTAGGTAAAGTTTTGGGTTGAGCTTGGCCCAAGCCGACTTGACCCAATTTATATATATATATATATATATATATATAAATTATAAATTCACACACATTCCTCCCACACTTAAATTTTCAATCCACCGACACCATCCACACTCTTTATTTTTCGGTCCATCCCCATGACTTACACTTTTTACTTGTCTGTGTTTTCTTGATTTATTATAATAGAGTTAATAATATTTTATAAGAATGATTATTGTTGGTAATGTTTCATTTTCTCCCCCCGCCCCCACCCTTTTTTTAGTGCATGCAGGGACACAAATGATAAAATAAGGGACAGTCAAGATTAATCAAGGCCACCCGACCCTGAAACGACAAAAATTAGAAGCTAACAAGGTTAATCAGGTCCACTCCAATGCGGTTTTTTTTTTCTTTCTTTTCATTTTCTAGAGCATGGTGGAAGGGTTTAGGATAAAGGCATGGAACCACATTGTTTAGTTCCATTCTTTTTTATACCAGGTGAACAGTGGTCCTTAGATTTGGTGTTGACTGTTAACCTTATGGTTCTTCAAGTGGTAGAAAAAAAAATTTAGAATCGAGAACTTTTGTGCATGAGAACTAAACAAATAAATAAAAAAGAAAATAAGAAAAACTAACTTGTGAATGCAAATAGTTAAACTATTTTATTAATCTTTTTTTTTTTTTTTTTTTTTAATTAAGCAAACAAAGCAGTATTAAATAAGAGTATGTACAGCTCCTAAGTCTATATGATCCTTCCTATTTCCAGTAATAATATTATAAGCCATAGCAGAGTTGTTTTCTCTTTTATATACAAACTCGATGGACCTAGATAATTCCTATATCTTATGGAAAGTAACGAAATGTAAAAGTGGTCAAGCATCCTCGGTCGGATGTGGAATGAGGCGAAGTAGTTTCTTGTTGGAAATCCATACTTCATGTATATTCCATTATTCTGTTCTATCTTTCTTCAAACCTTCCAGAACTCCTTCTACTTCCACTCCTCATGATTTCATTAATGTTGCAGCCCCGCTTTTATAAGATTAATAATGTAAAAGAAAATCTACCAATAGATATATATATATATATATACATACACACACACAGAGAAACGAAGCCATATTGGCGTAAGGACCGAATTTCCCTTCACAGTAGGAGAGTTCTTTCAGCCAGATTTTTTAGGGTCCGCCACAATAGAATCATTAAATCTAGACAATGGAAATTAAGAAATGTATTTTTATGAGATACAATGTAGTTATACTCTATACTAACATACAAATAGTATATATCTACAAATGGATCTATCATATATATTATAAAAAATTCACGTAGACGGTATCATCCAAAATACAATATAGCAATCATATTTGTGTGTGTGTGTGTGTGTTTGTGTGAAATTATAGGGAAAGCTTTCTGCCATTTATTGGTTTTTGCCGGAAGGAGGAAGTAGTAGCACTCGTGAAGAACAGTCGCAGCTGCCGATGATCGAAGAGCGATAGGAAGGTCGGGGAGGAGAGAGAGAGAGAGAGAGAGAGAGAGAGAGAGAGAGAGAGAGAGAGTGAGATACATTTCTTTTTGTTTTGCTTTGAATGTCTGTGTATAGTATGTAGTTGTTACCTACTACACAGGCCGCTTAGTTGAAAACCATGGGACATTGAAAGATGGAAACAAGGGAGTTGGCTGATAAAGATGGACAGTAAAGATCATGCAATATCAACTTATCGGGCTCATCATCGAATGGACTTCCAATTGCTCGGAAATTCTCAGCTATATGGGGTGCTTGGATGGTGAAAAAACAACCGATCAAGAAGTTGGTCAACTTTATCAGCCTCATCATCGAAAACTTCTAATTGGCTGGAAATTCTCAGCTGTATGGGGGCTTGGATGGTGAGCAAAAACAATTGATCAAGAAGTTGGTGAACTTAAGAGTCATCAGAATGAGTTAGATTATGGTAACTTTCCCAAATTTCATAATACATTTCACTGTAACCTTAAAATTTTTCCATTTGGACTCTCTTTGTAACATAATTTCAGAGGTAATTGAAGAGTAGGCTCATATGACTTGTACATGTAAAGTGAAACTTTAATACTTAAAAGAGGCAAAAGATTTTTTAAGAGCTGTAAAGTGCAAATTTCACCAGCTTATGAACAGCTTTATTTGCATCCCTTGGACTGTAGCTCATTATCCTCAGTGCGGTAGTGGAATCCCTCTTTCACAATACACAAGAATCAACAAGAAATTTTAAAGACCACCTTGGACAGCTAGACCCTGTAAGGTGTCTCCTTCAATTTGACAGTTGGGAAGTAGAAGAAGTCTTCCATGGGGATATTACTCACTCATCGAAGCTAGTGGCCTCAATATCAAAACTTGCTGAAGAAGCAGAAATTCTGCAGTAACAAAGTGATCCATTTCATAATGGATAACAACACTGCAAGCATCATGATGGTAGATTTTGTCCCATCAGCATGGAGGATTTTTTTTTTTTTTTTTTTTTGGGGGGGTGGGGGGGAGGGGGATGGCGCTGAGGATGAGGCCTGTTCTTGGTCACCAGCTTGATGTGTGGAAGTTAAGGAGTATATTCATCACTTTTGTGCTTTATGTGATTAAATTGCCATGACTGTCCAATTGTATGTTTTCAAGAACCTTTTCACATCTAGCCTTCCAGAAATTGTATAAGACTGTAAAGCCATAATAGAATGCAGAACAATCCTTCTTGTTGTTATATGGGGACTGGAGATAGAAGAAAACCCACTCCTCAATGAATTGATTTTGCCACTGAGGTCATAGTATAAGTGAGGCTGAAACAAGATTGCTTTGATGAAAGGATAGAACAAAAGCAGATCTAACACCTCGCCTTAGCTTGAATTAGACCAAGAAGCATACCATGTATTCCCAATTATGCATCAGAGCATGAACTTCTTATTGAAAAAGCAATTCCATGTTTTGTAATTTCTCCCGAAGTAGGCATCAGTATATGGATTGAATGTCTAGTCAAGGGCAGTTCCATGCTTCTGTTGGAATAAAAATTTCTGGAAGACTTCAATCCACCAGAGGAGAATTATATGAAAAGTACAATGAGCAACAAAGAAATAAAATATATATAAAATTAGACTAATTCCAGTTCCATTGTTCAATTTGTTAGATTATGAACCCTCCTAACTTCTTTGTTCTGAGGCTGCTACACAACTCTAAAATCAGGGAAGGCTTCCACTCAACAGCCTATATATCATAGCTTGTTCATGTTCAAATGAACAAACAGATACAATAACAGTCCAAGTTAATGAGCTGGAAGATTTTATTTTATTTTTAGCACACCATAAGTTTTAACCCAGAAACATCCGACCTTTGGTACTCTGACCTAAATAGAAACTTCCACTTTAAGATCTCTCTAACGATGTTTCAAATGAAGAGACTTGTTGACAGGCCCATGATCTCTGTTCATGCCATTCCACTTCTTTGAGATGAACCACGCTATTGTACTGAAGACAAGATCCACTTTTTTTAGGGGTGGGAGATGGGAAGAGAGGATGTAATATGTCCAGTTTTGGAGTAACTAACTTGTATATTACAAGAAGGGGAAAATATCAATTTAACCAACAGAAAAATGCCATGAGGAGACCTCCAAAGATAATTTTTCTTTCAGATGGAAACAAATGGTCTCAGAACAAGAACACAACATTATCCACAATAATGTCTAAAATGAACGAAGTCTGAACAGCATCACGAGGATAAGTAAGATAAAAAAGAAAGCTGTCAGACTACAATCTGTGCTTGGATGATTCTGGTAAAATGAACTAAGAGTTTTTTTACCTTTTCCACTTTTTCTTGCTTAAGGTAAGCTCAAGGTGATGTCCATTTTAATGTAATCATGAAGAAACTAAAAAATCAAGTCATGCATAATTCATTCTGCGTAAAGAAACATAGGACCAAGCAATGGGTCTCATCAACTCTCAACTCAGATTAGGAGATGATAGCTTTATAGCAATATGGAACTTTCTAAACTGCCATATGTCATTCTTCTAAAAAATGGTCATTATTGTAATTTCATGATCATTTTTATATTGAAGACAAGTAGTATGGAGGTGAGGGCTCATCTTGGTTTGCTTTGAGTAGACCACAATGGTGAAAATGTTTGATAACAATGCTCTTGTAAGAGGTAAATGCTATCAATAGTGTCCAATACCAAACTTGTTATCTTATGCAACATAAGCGCTTGCATGTAGCAATAAGAATTACTTATGGTCCTATGGATATCAATTCTACCTGTTCTAAGTATATGATACTAACGGCTTTTAGTAAAAAAATGAATCTTTTCACCAGTGATTTATTTATTTTCTTTTCCAGAAAGTTCAATGTATAATATCTAAAGAGCTAAGTTGTGTATTTCTTCTCATTCTCTGATTTTTAGACATTTCACTATGAATTGGTACTAATTGATTTTTTTCCTTTGCCCAGAGGGATTGATGCAGAATTGAAGACATATTCAAGGAGGAAGAAGAGGGTCGACAGTGGCTAGTAGAGGTCGACCAGATCTAGCCTATAGGCCCACGGTTTGGGCTGTGATGGGGTTATTTAGTTTCTAAATATTCAGCACTATTTAGTTCTAATTTCAGTTGTTTTATTTCCCAGTTTCTAGTTCCTGTTTTAGTAACTAGATTTTAGTAGTTTCCTATTTCAGTTTTTTTAGTAACTTTGGAGTTTCTAAATTGTAATCACCACCATCACTATTATAAATAAAGGAGGGCTCTCACACTACAGGCCACGATTTATGAATGAAAAAAGCTATGTTGCTGTTCGCACTTATGAGTTTGCTTTGTGTGTAATCAAAGTGGTGGACTGGTGTTTGATCCGCTGACTCTTTGCGGTGTGAAGTCCAAGAGGTTTCTACAAGCTATCTCCCTTATCGTTTCTAAAGTATTCAAGGTGGTTTAAGGGCTTTAACACTGCTATACAGATCAGGTATTTATTCTTCAAATTCTGCCCAGAAAATTACCCTAATCTGTACAATCGGCCCCGCCCCTGTAGCTGCTAGAAGCCTCGGTTGTGGCTGAATCTTTGGTTGAGTCTTCCCCTCTACCAAGGTGAAACTCGATCCAACCTGGAGCCTATTCTGGTCAGCCAATCTCTGGTTATTTAAAATCTCTATTGTTTTTTTTCCTGTAGTGGATTTCTGAACAGAAGACAGAACCGATAGGGTCCTTTCTGTTCCAGTGTTTCTGTGATTGTTATTCTGGTTGGGCTGTGTTTGGGACTTATTGTTGTGTCTGAATTAGTCCTAGTAGCTGCTCTGTCTTCTGAATTGATAAAGTATCAGTTTTGGAGATCGATCTGACTGCTGAGAAATCCTTCTTCATTATTTCTGGTTTGTGGAATTATTGTCTTATATTAGTTGTTATTGGTTGTTCTTTGATTAAAAGTTCCTGCAGTTGAGACTTGGTTAGACTCTCAATCCTAGTCTACATTAGGGATATGATGTACATTTAAAATGTACAAGCTATCACACGTTGACAGAAAACAGTTTTTGAGCTACTTACGGGGATTTATGTATTAAGTATCATGATAGCATTGATGAATTGCATATTATTCAGTTTAACCACTATATTGGTAAAAATATATATTTGAACGACAAGATTATTTCTTTTGTTGTCCACTTGTCCATATCAATTGATCAACAGCCATTAACAAAAGGGTCTTCAATGATGAAGGTACATTGTTCAGATTGTCAGGAAGTTACAACATTATTTAAGAAACTTTTAGATTATACTGATGATAACCAACTACTCAGTAAAAGCATAATTTGATTGCTTTACTTGTTGTAAATCACTTAAAAATTCTTGGGCATCAAATTAAAGGTGGCAAATTATATAGATAAGGCCTTGGAACTTGTGAAAAGGAAAACAAAACAATCAACAAGAACACATACCAATTACCACCAAGAATAAGAACCTAAGTACAAGTAAAAGAAGAAACATTAGCATATGAATCATACAAAGGTTTCTGCACGAACAAAGATCAAATATCTGTTTTACTTGCCTTGGAGGCTTGGACACGAACATGAATGGAAAAGCCACACTATTTTTCAATCTATTCTCACAGGCTATCATTGTGTAGTGGATTGAATACCTTTAATTCTTCTGAGGTCATATGTCACTTCCATCATAGTAGACCTTTCCTTAGGATACATTTTGACACATTTCAGAGGAAGCTCTGCCCAGTAACTGCTCTCCGTTTCTTTCCTTCAAGATATTTGCCTTTAAGTACCTTTAGATCATTTTCACTGTCCATAGCAGTATATTTGGAATCCTTTCCATTCTGCTCAACCAATTGGTCAACATTCATTTCATCCTCAACCTCAACCAATAGTTCTGATTTGTTAGATCTAATCATCTAAACAGAACTTTTAAATTCCACCTATTTAAAAAAAAAAAAAATCCAGGAATTCAAAGCCACCTTAGCCTTAATCAAAAGTGACCATTTTATGATGTGTAAAGATTCTAGAGGTGATGCTAAATTGAGAAAAAGATGATAGATGACAGTCTACAGCACGTATCGCAGATTTCTTCCTTTGACCACATCCAGAACAAAGGGACTAATTGGCACTATCAACCCCCAACTCAAGCATTAATGCAACTCCTCTCCCAAAATAAATTCCCTTTACAGTTAATTACAATCTTTCTCAGGTCAAAGAAATGCATCCATTGGACTCACTAGCCATCCCATTAAACATCTGATCACCTGCAGCTATTTTGTGTGTTCTGCTAGGGCTAAAGAAACCAAATCAAAGAAAGTTCCTGCAGGGAATGGATATTGCAAAATCTTTTCCCTTGCTTTGTACAAGAACATAGAATGGAAAAACAACAAATATTTCTTTGCATCATTCTGAAGAGTGTTGAATACCTTTGATTCTTCTGAGCTCATATGCCACTTCCATCATAGTAGGCCTTTCCCCAGGATTCACTTTGACACATTTCAGAGCAAGCTCTGCACATGCCATTAACTGC
Source organism: Macadamia integrifolia (assembly GCF_013358625.1). Taxonomy (NCBI): domain Eukaryota; kingdom Viridiplantae; phylum Streptophyta; class Magnoliopsida; order Proteales; family Proteaceae; genus Macadamia; species Macadamia integrifolia. The sequence continues at coordinate 18,746,890 of NC_056570.1, forward strand.
TCTCTGTTTTTTTCCTTCAAAATATTTCTCTTTAAGTACCTTTCGAGATCATTTTCTTGGTCCATAACAGTATATTTGGAATCCTTTAAATTCATCAATTGTTCAGCCCGGTAAGATCCTGGCACACCCTCAAACACCTCCTCGAATATATGACGAACCCTCCTACCTGTCAAAATTTCAAGCAATACACCCCCAAAACTATAAACATCGCTCTTCTCTGTAAACCTCTCAGTGGAGACAGCTTCAGGATCAATGAACCCAATAGACCCAACAACCTCTGATTCTACATGTGTTTCACCCAAAGGAATTGAAATGGAGAGCCCAAATTCAAATAGTTTTGCAGCAAAGTTTTTACCTAAGAAAATATTTCTGGGTTTGATTTCCCTGTGGATGATGGGCTTAGAAGTACCTGTGTGGAGATAGGTTATCGCATCTGCTACCTCAGTCGCAATCCTTAACCTGTTATCCCACGTTAATGGTGGATGATGCTTCGAAGGGAGCTCCAATTTCTCGTAAATATGATCAGACAGATCTCCATTCTCTGCAAATTCATACACCAGTGTAGGAACTTGGGTCTCTAAGCAACAACCCAAGAGTTTCAAAACATGCTTGTGATGATTCATCTGAGATGCGACTGCGAATTCATTTATATACCAGTGGATATATCTCTCAGCATCAACTTCAGTAAACCTCTTGACCGAAATTTCACGATTTTCTAGGGTTCCTTTATACAATTTATAGGTCAAATCACTGTGAAGAACTCCGTCTTGAGGATAATTGTTGGTTGCAATCTGGAGTTCTTGCTTGGAGAAGGTACGAAAGGGAGTTGATTTGCCACCAAAGGAAGAGATTAGCTCTTCTAATATCCGACCTCCATTTTCCAACATGAATGATTCCTCTTCTGTTCTTCCCTTTAAGAATCTAAATTGTTCCTGTTCTGGGTCTTTCTTCTCAAGTCTTGTTCTAGATCCATTTTCTGTTCGGTTTCTTCCATTGTTGGGTAATTTAAAGCATGACCACATGCTTGCTGGAGACTGAATTTAACCCGCAACTCCTGTCGAAATAATCCTAATCTGAAGAAAGAAAAGAATGGAAGCAATCAAAGAACGTGTTTGCAAGGACGAGTTGCAGATCAACAACAGTAAGAAGAAGAAAATCAATAACGACTTAACGAGAGAACAAGAGCACTCGGATCTGTTTCTGAATGCTCATAGATTAGATCTCACTTTTGAAGATGAAGAAGAACAACAGGCCACCAAGGTTCTAAAACTCGGAAACGGTTAAAGCCGATATCATTTCCAGACCAGTCCAGATCGGATTGAAACGATATCGAACAGATCTATCTTTCTTTTTTTTCTTTTTCTTTTTTTTCAATCAGCTTTTATTACCATTTTATCCTTAGATCATACATGTGTATCGAGATTGAAAAGGTGAGGATCGAGGATCGGGGATCCATCAAGATCAATGCCATGCCAATCAGACTGACGATCCAATCCTAGTTTTAGAACCATGATCATGCCCAGGTTTCAAAAAAACGGAGCCATAATATGCTGATTCTGATCCGAATTGACTAGAATCATCAATTGGAAATAGAGTAGAATGGAAGGGAATTAGTCGGAGTCAGACTGGATCAATCATGGTTGACTTTGGTCCAACTTGATCAATTCACCAGTTTAATTTCTAATTCTTGAAACCATGCTAGATCTTGTATTAATTCTATCATTCTAGGAACTAGATCCTTTCAAGTATGCTAGTGCATCCAATCTGCATCAGACAACTAAGAGTGCGTGTTTGGGTGTTGCCATCCATCTGATGTGCATTGGCACATAGGACACTAGAGAGGATCTGGGCCCATCATTCTGAGTCCTCATCTTCTGCAACAAGCAATGAGATGCAATGAAGATTGGACGGTTGAGAGCATTTGGGTATACATCCCAAGGAGCTCTCAGCCACTCAATGCTCACTATACTAATGCAATGACTGCAGACGATTTTCACACCATCATTCCGCTTCTCCATGAGTTGTGTGCAAGGAGGAAAGAAACTCTCAAGAATTTAAAAACCAGGCTCAAGATCAAATCAATTGAAATTGGATCATAACCCACAACCCATTTTTTAGGATAGACTACTGAAATGATTGAATGAAAAAAATCTAATCAACAATTAAAAAAATCAGAAATTTTTTGTGGTAATTTAAAAAAGGGAAAATTGCATCCCCTCCCCTATAGTTTGCCAAAATTACACGTGGATCCAAGGGTTTAAACGAATTACTTCTCCCTCCCCTGGATTTTCTAAGATTCTTACAATTAGGTCCAATTTGTTAGTTCCTGTTAAATTGGGACTGTTAGTTGATGATGTCACCTAATAACATAACATTTAATGCCCAAAATATCCTTACTATGGTGAGATTCCCTCTATATCCTTAATATGATTTTTGGTTTTGTAGTGCTTACTCTGTTGTACCCACAACGGAATCTACTGGTGATAGGTGGTTTAGAGGCGGAAAGGATACCCTGGAAACTTGAATGTCGTTGATCTTGGTGAGTGTAAGAGCATTATGGAGGGTTTTCATGGCCGAAAGGAGCTTGGCAATGAGGTATTTATCATATGTGGCGTTTCCAACGGCGATGCTGTTGATGAGGGTTTGTGGGTGAAAAGGGCAATGTTGGCAGTGTTGCTGCCAAAATTCAGTATGAGCTAATCCTACACAAGCACAGAAGGCAGAGGGCCGGAGGTATTTTTGGGATTAGTCCTCCGATGCCCAAGTTAAAGACCGACAGAACAGTTTTTCACAGGAGTAATGGTGTGAGTCTATTCACTTACCTCTCCCCTCCTTTCGGGCTCTCTTTTATAATGCTTAGGGTTTAGGGTTTCTTTTTTGGAGTCCCCCTCGGGTCCGCCTTTTTCCCTTTCTGAGTCCTACTCGGATACGTCTTATCCCCTTCGTGGGGAATATTCTCCCTTCGGTATCTTCTCTTCACGTGGTTTACATGGTTAGAATCCTTGCGGCCTCTATCAGGTGGGCGACATGTGTCCTTCCCTTGGATACCACGCATTTTTACCTGACTGGGTAATTAATTTGGCCGTATCAGCAGCCCCCTTACTTCCACTAGGAGGCTCTTCATGTGGGAGTAATCATGTCTTTCGTCATTTTCTTTTTCATTCATGTGTCCCTTAGGCCTTATTCCTTGGGCCTCGACTTTTATGCCGCTCACGACCAAGACCTTCGGTCAGGCCAGCTCGGCCCTTGCCTGAGCCCCCAACCGAGGTAAGGACCTTCGGTTAGGTCCATTTGGCCTGGGCCTGAGCTCCCAACCGAGGTAAGGACCTTCGGTCAGGTCCGCTCGGCCTTTGCCTGAGCACCCAACAAAGGTAAGGACCTTCGGTCAAGTTCGCTTGGCTTGGGCCTGAGTCCCCAACTGAAGTAAGGACCTTTGGTCAGATCCGCTCGGCCTTTGCTTGAGCCCCCAACCGAGGTAAGGACCTTCGGTCAGGTCCACTCGACCTTTTCCTGAGCACCTAACTGAGGTGAGGACCTTCGGTCAGGTCCGCTCGGCCTGGGCCTAAGCTCCCAACCAAGGTAAGGACCTTCGATCAGGTCGACTTGGCCTTTCCCTGAGCACCCAACCGAGGTGAAGACCTTTGATCAGGTTTGCTTGGCTTGGGCCTGAGCTCCCAACCAAGGTAAGGACCTTCGGTCAAGTCCGCTCGGCCTTTGCCAGAGCACCCAACAGAGGTAAGGACCTTTGGTCAGGTCTGCTCGGATTGGGCCTGAGCCCCCAACCGAAGTAAGGACCTTCGGTTAGGTTCGCTCGGCCTTTTCCTGAGCTCCCAACCGAGGTAAGGACCTTCGGTCAAGTCTGCTCGGCCTGGGCCTGAGCTCCCAACTGAGGTAAGGACCTTCGACCAGGTCCTCTCGGCCTTTGCCTGATCCCCCAACAGAGGTGAGGACCTTTGGTCAGGTCCGCTCAGCCTGGGCCTGAGCTCCCAACTGAGGTAAGGACCTTTGGCCAGGTCCTCTCGGCCTTTGCCTGATCCCCCAACAGAGGTGAGGACCTTCGGTCAGGTCCGCTCAGCCTGGGCCTGAGCTCCCAACTAAGGTAAGGACTTTCAGTCAGGTCCACTCGGCCTTGGTCTAAGCCCCTAACCGAGGTAAGGACCTTCGGTCTGGTCCACTTGGCCTGGGCTTGAACTCACAACCGAGGTAAGGACCTTCGGTTAGGTCCGCTCGGCCTGGGCCTGAGTTCCCAACCGAGGTAAGGACCTTCGATCAGGTTCGCTCGTCCTTTGCCTGAGCACCCAACCGAGTTAAGGACCTTTGGTCAGGTCCACTTGGCTTGGGCCTAAGTCACCAACCGAAGTAAGGACATTCGGTCAGGTCCACTCGGCCTTTGCCTGAGCACCCAACCAGGGTGAGGACCTTCGGTCAGGTCCGCTCTGGCTCAAACCTCAAGGACTGTGATTGATGACGTGATAGCGCCATTAATGCGTAGGCAGTCGTATCATTTTTCTTCCATTTATAAAGTGTGGGGGCCCATTTGTGAGCCACTTTTGTTTTTCCCTCGGAGAGCCTTCCTTTGGTTTAGGTGTTTCTTTCGGAGAGCTTCCCCTCGGTCTCAGTTTCCTTTTTTTTGGCATCTCGTTTAAATCAAAAGTAAGTACAATGTCCAGTTCATCTGGGTACAGCTCCTCGTCCTCTGAGAGGACAATGTCCAACCGAAGGGATCGAAGCCCTGGGGGGATCCCAGGGATGTCCTCGGGCTCTTCCCTCGATACGCCCTCATCTTGCGACTCATCGTCAGCAGCCTCACCGTCTGAGTCCGAGGGTGGCTCAGACGGTGAGGGGTTCAGAGAGAGGGTGCTTGAATCCTGAGCCCAGACCCAGGACCCCTCTTGAGGTGGAAGCTCTCCACATCGTTTCTACCATGGACGAGCTGAAGTTTGGGGAACTAAGGGCCTCCTTCAGTATTTCAGATGCTTTCGAGCTCCGACTATCAAAACCGACCAACTGAGTCAGCTATTGAAACTCCGAAGAGCTGTGCTTATACAAGGAGGCCTTCAAGGTCGGCCTTTGACTTCCCTTCCACCCTTTCTTTGCCCGAGTGTTTCGGCATTACGGGATTTGTCTGACCCAGCTAACGCCGAACGGATGGCAGTAGATGCTCAGCTTCGTCGTCCTCTTCTTTAAGCACCAAAGGCCTCTCTCCCTCCCACTCTTCGTCAATTGCTTCCTCCTCCAGGCCAATAAGGGACTTTCGGGCTAGTACTATTTCAGCCCTCGGAAAGACCTTCGGTTGCTGAATGGTTACCCAACGTCGATCCACGAGTGGAAGGAGAAATTCTTCTTCGTGAGGTTGTCCGAGGGGGTGCCCTTCTGCACTATCTGGGATATCCTTGATTTGAGGATGGTGAATTCCGCCCCAACCCTTTTTGGGACAGACACGGAGTCGATGGCGATGACAAGGCGTCAAGACACTTTCCCTCTAGTTGAGTCCGACAACCTTAAGTCCGATGCCGTTTTATTCAGATTCGGGCTTAGCCCGGGTGAGTCTAAGGCCAGCCCAAGTTTATTTACCTCGGGTCTTCGTACTTCATATTAACTTCCTTCATGTCTTCATGCAGTGCAAATCTCCAGGGCCGAGGCTAGGGCTGCAGCTGCGGAGGGGTAGGTCCAAATAAGGGAGGCCAGGGTGCGGGATGCACAGCAGCAACAAAAGCAGAAGAGGAATGAGAAGAAGAAAGGGGCCCCCTCCTTCGAAGCTCCCCTTCGAAGAAAAGGGCCAGGGTTGAAGGACCCAGCATCGAAGCAGTCCAGGCCCTCGCTATTTTGGGCCATAACTTGTCTACCCGAGATGCTTCTTTGGTGGCTGACTTCAGAAGCCCGAGGGTCATGAATATCCGAGTCGAGGTTGGATTCGTCCCTCGGTGGTCGGTCAAGGAGGATGACACTGTCCGTCTGGCGTGTAGCTCATGAGCTGGTACAGAAGGGCAGTCTCCCCCGAGATGCCACCGAAGCACAACGCCAGGGAACGGCGGCCATGATAACTAGCGCCTGCATTTTCATGGAATGGGTAAGCTTCGGACATCAAAACCTTAATTTATTATCATTACAAAATTCTGACCATCAGTGTCTTACACAGGCCCAAAACTAAGTGGGTCAGCTGGCTATCCAGGCCAAAGCCTTGGCCCGAGGCCTCGAGACTTCCGAACGCGAGAAGTCTACCCTCGAGAATGAGCGTTTGGTCCTCCTCGAGAAGGTGGAGCACCTGGAAGTGGACCTTCTTCGTACTCCCCAGGAATGCAATCCGAAGCTTGCAGAGCTAAAGGCCAGATGGCGGCGAGGGTTCAGGAGGCCGAGGTCCGAGGGGCCGAGCAGTATAGGGCCTCTGAGGACTTTCAAGAGGAGGTAAGGCATGCCATCGCCCCTGGGTTCACAATGGGTGCTACTGAGGTTTGAGACTTGGTCCTCGAGCATTACCCAGAGATCTCCTTTGAGGACATCGGACTCATTTTCAAAGAGGAGGGTGTTGAGGCAACCCTGACAGCCACTGAGGTGGCCAATGCCAACGACGAAGGCAGTAGCGAGGAAGGTGAGGTTCAGCTACAATGCGAGGTGCCTCTGACTCCTGGTCACGATGGCTTCGATCTGGTGACCCTCCACCATGCCTAGGACGAGGCTGTGAACCCGATGGATGCCCCCTGAAGCTGCCTTTTTTTCTTTTTTTTACTTCAGCCTTCGGGCTCTTTTTTTTTGTAATCTCAGCCTTCGGGCTTTTTCAATGAATGAATGTTTCAGTTTCTTCGAATACATTTGCCTTTTTCTTTTTCCCATTTTCTTCTTCAGTTAAGGGATCTTTAGCCATAGGTTGGTGCACGAAAGTTGAAAGGCCTTGTTGGCAGCCCCAGGATTAATATGGCTCTACCTGTCTTAGTACGAGGCTCGGTCCTGTTTCATCGACGAATTCGAGGGCCATGGTCTTTAAGGGAGATCATGGACAAGCAGGATTCCACTAAGTGTTGTGTTCCCCCTCATCTCCAGTTGAGGGGGATCTCCTTATGTGTGGAGATCGGGGGGAACTGTTGACCTGTCCAGCCTTGGGCTAAACATCCAGCCGAGGGGTGTTCCTTCGGCTGTTACCTCTAAGGTGACGATCTTCGGTTGTGTCCCTTCGGCAAATCCCCCTGGCTCTACCTTGATCAACAACCGAAGTAAGGACCTTCGGTTGTGTCCCTTGGCCTTAGCCCGAGCCACCAAACAGGAATATTCTAGTCAACTGCCTTAAACCAACTTATATTTTTCGTAAATAAAATCCTCCGGAGAGCTTGGGATGGGGAGTTGCAACTTGGAAGTGCTTAGGGATTCAAAAAAAATTACAAAATGTAAATGTAAGTGTGCTTGCTATTTCACTACTGGTAGAATTTCCTCAAGTTCTTCGAGTTCCATGATCGGAGTACCTTTTCTCCCCCCGTAATCTCCAGGTGATAGGACCCTGGTCGTATTATCCTTGAGACTCTATAAGGACCTTCCCAATTTGGAGCTAGCTTTCCTTGATGCCTCGGATCTGATATCTCTGCCCTTCTGAGAATGAGGTCACCCATTCTGAACTCATTCCTTTGGACTTTAGAGTTGTAATACCTCGTAACCTTTTGCTGGTAGGCGGCGATCCTTTCCTGCAAGGCGTCTCTGACTTCAGTCAAGAGGTCTAAATTAGCTCGGAGTCCTTTGTCATTTTCTTCTTCATCGTAATACTGAATCCGATGGGTCATGGCTCCTACCTCCACTAGGAGCACAACTTCGGTGTCGTAGGTTAAAATGAAGCAGAGTACGAAGCATTAGTAGCCGAAATTAATCTGGCGTGGGCTTTGATGGTACAGGAGTTAGTGGTGTATAGTGACTCACAGCTCGTGGTACGATAGGTGAATGGAGACTACAAAGCCAAAGAATAAAGGATGGATGAGTACTTAAAGATAGTGCGAGAGAGAATAACAGCCTTCAAGGAGTTCGAGGTAAGGCAGGTGCCACGAGAAGAGAATGCCAGTGCAGATGCACTGTCACAGTTGGCCACCTCTGACTTCATGGACCTTGGACGATCGGTGTATTTTGAAGTGTTACCCCAACCAAGTACCGAAAGACCCCAAGAGGTGTTACCAGTTGGCGAGAACGGGACCAGCTGGATGGATGCCATAATCAGGTACCTAAAAAAAGGTGTACTCCCCAAAGATAGGAACGAGGCAAGGAAGATACGAATGTGGTCAGCAAGCTTCATGCTAAAAGATAAGATGCTATATAAGATAGGGTTTACCACACCATACCTTAAATGCCTGAACCTTGTCGACATCGAGTACGCACTCCGAGAAGTACATGAAGGGATATATGGCCAATATCTCAGAGCCCAGGCCTTGGCCCACAAAGTGCTGAGGCAGGGCCTATTTTGGCCAACCATGAGGAGGGATGCAGAAGAGTTCATCATGAAGTGCATTAAGTGCCAGATGTTCGCCCCCGTCCATCGGCAGCACTTTACTAAGCTTTTCTCCCTATCAAGCCAGGTACCATTTGCCATATGGGGAATAGACATCCTAGGCCCATTCCCCCTGGCGATGAGGCAAAGAAAGTTTGTTGTGGTGGCGGTAGACTACTTCACGAAGTGGGCAAAGGCCGAAGCATTGGCTACTATAACTGAAAAAAATGTAAGGGACTTCTTCGAGAAGGCGGTAGTCTATCGATTTGTAATCCCCTGGGTGGTAGTAACAGACAATAGAACACAGTTCGCCAACCTGACTTTTGATTTGTTTTGTGATGCCCTCGGTATTAACCATAGGAAAACATCTGTCAGTTACCCATCGACCAACGGACTGACAGAGGTAACCAATCGTACCCTGCTCCAAGGAATAAAGAAGAGACTAGATGATGCTAAGGGGTTATGGGCAGAAGAGTTAAAAAACATCCTCTGGACTTATTGCACTATTGGTGTCATCGCGCAGATCTTCTATCGGGAGTGCCTCGCCCGCCTTTTCTTTTCCCCATAAGGTGGTAGCGTTGCACATCCGGGATGCCTCCTAATCGCCTCGACACTCACTGACACCATACTTGGTTGGGAACTTCATCTTAAGGTGTGGCGTGGGGATGATAGCCTTTAGTAGGTTTAAACCAACTCTCCCTAGTATGGCGTTGTACGCCGAAGTAATGCCTACTATCAGGAAGTTGATCATGACTGTTACTTGGCGGTCTTTGGTGCTAGCTCTTACTGGCAACTCAATCGATCCCTCCACTTTGACCGAGGCACTTGAGAATCCTTGCAATGGGTGTTTGACCTTCTTTAGCCTTCCCTCGTCCAAGCCCATCTTCTAGAAAGCCTCAAGGAACAGGATATCAGCTGAACTGCCATTATCCACCAAGATACTTTTTACTCTGCAATCGACTATGGTCATGGTGATTACCAGGGCATCATCGTGTGGCATGTGCACCCCTTCCAAGTCATCATCTGAGAAGGAAATAACCATCCCCGTCTTCACCTTCTTGTTCGACCATTCAGCCACATGCAAGCTTCTCGCATAAGCTTTTGCTTTCTTGGTCAAGATTGAACTTTCTCCAGCGGCTAGGCCTCCACAGATTGTCGCTATAACCCTAGTTGGGCTTTTATGATCGTCCCAGAGGTGATGGTCAGCTTCCTCGGGTGTCCTGTCCCTTTTCCATTCCTGATTGCCCCTGCGGGCTGGCCCCCTTCTTTCATGGCGACCTCTGTCGTCTCTACGACGATTGTCCCTGCGGTTATTATCATCTTAGGCATCTTCCTTTTCACTGTCTACGAATCAGCCTAGATATCCTCTTCGGATCATTCCTTCTATTTCCCCCTTCAAGTTCCAACAATCTTTGGTGTCGTGGTTGTGGTTCCTGTGGAAGTGGTAATATTTGTCCATATTGCGTCTCTCAGGGTGTCGTCCCATCTTCCTTAGCCACTCCATTAGCACATCCATTCGTTTCCGGTTCAGGGGCGCGTATTTCTCAAACTTCTTCAGTGGATTGGGTTCCTGACCACGTTTGGACTTTCGTCTTTTGCCCTCTTCGGAAGGTTTGTCGTCGCCTTTTGAGATCCTTTTCCTCCTCGTCTTCTCTTTGGCTTCTTCATCGGCTTGAAGGGTTTCTTCCATCTGGATGTACTTATCACACCAAGCCCTCAACTCGGCTAGGTTCCTTGGTGTATGCTTCGTCAAAGACCTTTTTAGCTCTTTATCCTTGATGCCTCCCAGCAGGGCCGTGAACTCTTCTTTCGAGTCCAGACCTCTAATCGTGATCTTCTCCTACTGGAAGCGCTTTATGTAGTTTCGCAGTGACTCTCCTTCATGTTGTTTGACGTTGTTCAGGTTCAACGTGGTCTTCTGAAGGGGTTAGCTACTGGAGAATCCCTTCATGAAGAAGTAACTCAAATCGTTGAAGCTGTGGATCGATTTCGTCGGCAAGGGATTGTACCATTACCTTGTCACTCCTCTAAATGTCAAAGGCAAGGCACGACACATGATGTTTTTTGAGACTCGATCGAAATGCATAGCAACCTTGAAGCCTTCCAGATGATCGATGGGGTCCCCGGACCTGTCATAAGTATCATATTTGGGTAGGCAAAAATCGTCCAGGAGCGGGTCCCTCATGACCTCATCAGCTAGAGCCGTGTCATTAGTGAGGTCTGGCTCACGAGTTCTTGTCTAGTTTTCTGCTACCTTCCAGATCTCGTCTTTCAGGTCTAGGATCATCTGCTTCAACCCCCAGTCCTCATGTCTCTGTCCATCTCCTTGGCGTGGTTCCCCATATCTGGCCCTGGTGGTTAGACAATAATCCACTCTTTTCTTCCTTGCTCAGTTTCGAGGATTTTGATCGGACCTTATCAATCCTGTACTACTCTGGTCCTTGTCTTGAGCTCGCTCTGGCTGGATATGGGGGCTTTGCAGTGCTCTGCTGGTCTTCTGAGAGACGGCTTTGGAGACCTCCTTCATTGCCTTGGCCATTCGGTCATACTTCTCCTGAAGGGCTTCGAACTGCTCCTGTGTCACATATTTCTGCTCCCTAGGAGGGGGTGGAGGATTACTATCTCCGTGCACCGAATATCTGACCAAATGCTGGTCCCTCGTGGAACCTTCCCGATCATCGTTTCCCCATTCTTCATCGATTTCCGTCGAGGGAGGGAGCTCTCTTGATGGTTCCTCCTCATCCATGTTTATACTCAGCGCTGCTCTTATTTTCTTACGATTGTAGGTTTTTCCCACCATTACTGTTGTTTCCACAGACGGCACCAATCTGTTGCTACTGAAAATCCGTATGAGCTGATCTACACAGTTTTCTGTTTGAGGAAAGACGCGACTTGGCTGGGAGGACAAAGGTGAAGAGAAGGAGAAGCCCACAGGGCTTGGACATGGTTTAGTTGCAGTGGGGACTAGAAGAAACAAAGGAAGCGTCTGAGGTTATTAATGGCGAAGCGAAGCGAACCAAAGAGTTGAAAGGGTTTTCTTCAAAATTTCTCTTTTGTTGAGGTGTTTGTTTGTGTATTTCCTTTGATCTCTGGGAATTAAACGGGATTTAGGTTGCTTGGGTGGATTTTTTATTTGATTTGGGTATCTTTTCGATCTATAAAGTTCAGGTTTTGTGGTGAATTGTGTTGATCTTCTCCTGGTTGTGTGGATGGAAATCTGAATTTGAGGGTTATTTTAAGAGAATTTGCAGACTTTTGAACCAAAAACAGAGGAGTAGGATTTGTTTTCGCATGTGAATAGAATGCCTGCAACGGATTACCATTGATGAATCTTTCGTCTCGATAGGTCATTTATATTGAGCATTAGTGCGTGATCAAGTTCATTCATACTATTCCCGATCGATTATTGCCCATGCAAAAGGGTCAAACCTCAACCAATTTCCTTTTTGGGATGCTTCGTACATCCATGATTCTTCATGCCAGCCCATCTTGCATATCAAACATGGAGAAAAAGATTGGAATGCAACTGGACCAAGCTACGTTGGAAGACCTCTTAATGCACAACTTCTCTTATTCCATGGAAACGCTTTGCAATGTTAAATGTGTACAACGGATTCTTGAACATTTCTTAGCCATGGATCAGGAAACTGGCAGGGATCCAGAAACAAGTACCGATCGATTCAATGATCTTCACGCTGTTCCCGGTCAAGATCTACTCTCCCTGTCATGGATTCGTCGTCTTCTTGATGCATTCCTCAGCTGCCAGGAGGATTTTAGGATTGTCTCTTCAATAACACGGCCCTTAGATCGAAACCTCCCCTGGATCACATGATCAACGAATTTTTTAAGAGAAGCTTTTGCAACTCTACATGCGATGGAATTGAGCAGGTCCAGCGATGGAAGAAATACATGGAGATCGTCCTTTGCGCCTTGGACTATCACCAGAAGACTCGAAGAAGAAGGCCACTTCAATCTTATGGTTAAAGGATAAAATGGTCTTTTGACTTTTAAAATTAATAGTAGACTAACACCGTTAGACTTAGGGAAGGGGGACGTAATTTGTTCAAACCCTTGGATCCATATATAATTTCAACAAGCTACAGGGAAGGGATGTAATTTTCCCTTTAAAAAATTATTGACGAAAAAAAATTTATATAATGCCTAGGAAAGTACCCTTAAAATTATTTATTTTGTGGTAAATTTATATCTAAAATACAATAAATAAATGAAATAAATTTTAAAAAACCTAAAATTAATGTAAGTGATAAAAATTTTGACAAATGGCACAATATAACCTCAAAGTATTCCATCACCCATTAATCCTACGATAAATTTCTATACGATGGCATGAAAAATCTTGCGATGTATTACATCACCCCACAATCAAAATTTCTCATGTCATAGAAATATAGTCCTCAAACTTTAAACCTCAAAAAATATTAAACTCAAGTTAAACCATAAGTATATTGATTACAGCAATAGATCTAGGTTCTCATCGACACTAAATCAGCATATTTCTTAGAATTTTTTGAAAATTTGAAAATGCGGATTTTTGCCTACCGAATGATATTATGTGACAGATTACAGCGGTAGATCCACGTTCTCATCACCACTAATTTGGAGCAATTCCACCCTTAATGTACGACACATGCCCCTAGGGATGAGAGAGAGAGAAGCTTTAACTTTTGGCAAACTGCTGCTGCCAATTCTGTTCCATATCTTCTGGATCTACCATCCCCCAATTAAAATTCCCCCTTTCATTTTCAAATCGCTGAAACAAGAGGATGACATAGGTTTCAACTCAAGTGGATGAAATCAACTGCGATCAACTCTTCCTCTCCTCCGGTGGAAGCAACAGTTGCCGGCGACTATCGCTTAGGTTGGACCCTTCTTCTCCAAAGGAAAAAACTGCATATATAAGGAGTTTAGAGGAATGTATGTACTATGTTTCAGTTTTGGAGAGCTGTGGATGACGACTTTTTTTGGAGTATCTTTCTGTTTCCAATTTCAGAGAACAGAAAGGCTGAGGTCATACATTGAAGAGTTTATTGGACTAGTGTTGTCTGCAATCTAAGTTGCTTTCACATTGCCCTCTACACCTCTACTTCGTAAATGATGGCCAAGTATAACTCAATCTCGATCTCCAAAAATTTTAAGAAGATCTTCTTTCTCATTTGCTTGCTCTATTTTATCCATTTTATTCCACTTTTCCAACCTCTCATGGATTTTGTTGGGCCATTTGAAACCTTCTCCCTTGAATTAAAGAAGGATAGAGAGAAAGAAGTGGGGGATCCTTTAGGTTATTATTTTACTGCCTCTTGAAAGAACAACACAACTCATTTCCTACACGGTAGGATGAGGCTCTATGAGCCAGAGCAGAGGTTGGGTATTGTTTAATAACACTTGATCAAGCTAGAAAGACAAAGACACTTGGAAATGAAGATGCAATTAATAGGTTGACCTCCTTTTTTCGCTTCACCATTTCACATAAGCCTGGAACCTTCGACCTCAAGGCTGAGTACACAATCAATAAGCCATTGAGGCTAAGAAGAGGCTTGTGATGGGTATTCTTTTTTCTTTGGTAATGGCTTGTGATGGGTATTCATGTACAATGGTTGTTGGCACCTTCTTATAATTTTCAATTGCTGTGCAAGTTAGAAATTTTTAGCTTTTGGCTTTCTTTTACTCTTTCTGATTTCTTGTGGGTTTCAAACAAATTTTAAGTTGTACATTAAGATCAATCAAGTCCACTTTTTTTGTATCAAATAAAATGTCGGATTTTCCATTACAGAACGTTAAAACTATAAGTGTTACCTAATTAAATCAATGAACAACAATACAGTAGAGCAGTTGGCTTTAATCATGAAATGTAAAGTAGACATAGAGCCTCTGTTTTTTTTTTTTTCCCCCTTCTATTAGATTTAAAATTACTAAACATAGCATGTGAAGCCTTTGGAAACCCCATTGATAGGCATGTTCCATTATTCATGAAATTTTTTTTCCCCTTCTATTAGATTTAAAATTACTAAACATGGCATGTGAAGCCTTTGGAAACCCCATTGATAGGCATGTTCCATTATTCATGAAATTAGATAGTTTAAGGAATCTGTATGGCATCATTTCATTACCAATATTGGCTAATAATGTTGATACAAATATGGATGCACAAGCACCGATATGTTGCTATGGTAGAGGGATGATGGTCATCCGGACTTCACTATGCAAAAGAATCCAAGGCGACTATTTTACAGATGTCCATTCAATGAAAGATATCCAAACATTTTTATATGGTTGAATCCAAAATTGAGGAATGAATCAGAGACTATAGACACAAGGGCATTACTCATATAAAAGTATTAATAGAAACGCACAGATCAAATTCGGCTACTCTCCAATCACCCCATACCCCACAAGTGCATAACCAATACTTGTGGACTAGTCCTTGCTCAATAATTATAGTGTAATAATCTTTCTGTGCATTTGGGTGTTAGTTTTTTTGTGTCATGTCTTCTATGTAACGCCTTTGTAAACACTATAATTGTTCGAGATTGAAAATACATCTTGTACTTTCTTGTATCTAATGACATTGCACAACTATCAAGTTCACTTTTTTTTAATCTTATTTTTCAATTATCAGAATTATCCTAACAATTTTTGTTTTTAGGTGAGGAGTTTTTGGCTCAAAATGGTAGTGCACTTGGGGATTACCTAAGGTAAGGTGGTTTGAATCCACCAAGACTCATAAAATGCTATTTTGTTTTGCATTATGAATGCTAATAACAACAAAAACTAATTGTGTTGACATCAAATAGTAGACAATTTAATCTTAATTATATTATGAATATCAATGAACATAAATTTATGCTGACAACAAATAGAATGACATAAACTTGGTAAAGGCTTATGAGTCTTGGTGGCTTCGAGCCACCATACCCTGAGTATAAGCCCTAGGTACTCTACCATTTTGAAGTGAAGACTCCTTACCTATAAAAAAAAATTGTTAGGACAATTTTGATAAGCATAAAAAAAGAGAGACATATCTAAATAAATATTACTAAGTTTGAAAGGAATAACATAGAAAACATCAATAAAGTATAGTCTATATGTAACATAATAGAAAATTATGAATGTATATAATAGCACAATCAAAGTCCATGATAGTCAATCTAAATCTAATCTTCATCTTGGGAGTGATGAATTTCTGATGCTCGAGAGAATAAAATAAGAAAGAGAATTGATAGAACCTTGCACAAACTATATGTTGGAAAAAATATTAGAAGCTTCAGGTATGCTGCTTTTAAAGAAACCTACACTAGAGCTGTTTCGAAAGCATAAAAACTCTTCGAAATTACTCACCATAAGTGAAGTGAAGCTTCTGTAACTGTTCACCATCTGTTGTGCATCATCTGGTAGATTCGACATTCAAAATTCTAGGATGTACGGTGCAATGTTGGGTGCAGGATTTGATATCATATATGGGTCATTAGATGTAGTGATACTGATACTTGCAAGCTTCAACATTAATTCCGTAACAACCTCCTTTGCCCGAGCGTATTCCTCAGCTGTATTTGAAGCTTCTGATGTAATCTTAACAAGTTCAAGACAAATACGACTATAAAGTTGAGTACATGAGTCTTGGCATCTTGTTTCCTAATTCAAATTCAGCTTTTAACTCATTAGCATGTTTATCATTTTGAACCCTCTCAAAGTGTTTAAAAAATTGCAAAACATCCAAAATTGATTTCAAATAATTCTTCAAGTCACTTTCAAATTCCCACTAAGCTATGTACTCTGAATGCCTAATGTTAATGTGTTTTTCATATAACATTTAACACATTTATATTTATTAAGTCTATATATACAATGCAACCATGAATTATTCTCAACTTTATACTCACTAAATAATTCCAACTATGCATCCTTGAATTGAACTTTCTCCTCATATTAAAATATACATTTTTTAAAATCTTTAAGAAAACACGAATCATTCTTCATCATGCTGCCCAAATACTTAATGCCATTTTATATTATTTATCATGTAAATAACCCATGCCATGTCTCAGGCCACATTTCATGTTATTTTTTTTGCCATAGCAATATCTTGATCCGTGAAGATGGTTATAGGCTTTTTATCATTATGTGCTTTAGTGACTGTCTCAAATAACCACTTAAAATATTCGACCGTCTCATCGGATAAAAGTGCAGCCCCAAATATAGTGCATCATCAATGATGATTAAACCCAGTAAATATCCTACATGATATACACTCTTCGTTTGTGTAAAATGTAGTGTTAAAGCTAATTACATGTTCAAATTGTGCATAATCAATTATCATCTTCAGATCAGCCCAAGATATATTAGTTATTTGTTCATCACTGTCTAGCTACATGCTTATATAAAAGAAGGATTATTCGTACTTTGCTTTACATATTACTTCAACAAACTACCTGTTTCACCATAAGATAGGGCATGCATTTTTTTAGTATAGAGATAATTCCTATGATCTTCAGTCGTGTAGCTAAGGTTCTCACTTCCACCAGCTTGTCTACCCATGAACTTAAATATGGACTTAGGTCTGATCCCCGAGTCATCCACCAAATCAATTTCATATTGATGCATATTGGACATGTTCATTTCTGAATGCATCATTGAACAATAGCTGGAAGATGAAGAATGTGATTATGTTCTTCTAAATCATGATACTCGTATTTTTCATTGTCTCGACTCTTGGATTACTAGTATGAATGTCTCGCATGTCTTTTTGACAATCAGCTTTAAAACATATAAATCCCAATAAAGTTATAGTTGTCTTGTCTTTTTTGCTTTTATTTACAAATTCTCTCATAAGACTAAAGCATGTAGTTCATCCACATATGTTGTAGAAATCATAAGACTCATCCTCTGGATTAATAACATCCCAACCTGAAGTTTACTCTCAAGATCTCCACCTTGCTCAACCTCATGGAATAAACCAACATTCTCCATTATTCAATGATTTTGGTGTACTTTTCTAACCAATAACACTTACAATAAAGTAGAATGCGATTTTGGTGTACTTTTCTAACCAATAACACCTACAATAAAGTAGAATGCAAAAAGCAAGTAAAGAATAGAAATGGACATGCCTTGCACTTTATACAAATGAAAATTTAACATAATTTTTCCAACTAAAGTAGGGCATAACTACTGCAATCACCAATCATCACAACTAAAAACTAAAAGATACTTCTAGTTTGTTATAGTCAGTATAACAAATCAAAGATCCATAGTAGGTAAATAACCAAATACATGAAGGCCAAAGTGTGGAAAAAACTCAAAAATATTTTGGGAGTTACAATCACATCAACCTTACTAAAATATGGATGGATTATAAGGGTACCGAAGGTGTATGAAAATTAAACTAAACTGGCCTACTCTCTATAGATAAAATAGAATAATAAGGAAAAACAAGTCAAGAATCTAGCAGAACCTCATTTGGAATCCACAAAAAGCAACCTCATAAATGGCCTTGGAAATGCATTAAAATCCATAGTTGTGTGAAGAAATTTGAAATCATTGTATTCATAAAATGGCCTATGCACCTATTCAGCTAAACCTCAAGCAGAATCCTTTTGGACCTCCAAAACTATAACAAAGAACATAAATTCCTCTAAACAATTACACACACACACACACACACACACACACACATATATATACATTGCTTAACCTTTATGCTCTCTAAAATTGCAAACAGAAAGATACCATGGTGGGTGAGAAAAAAAATGCAAGCATACAGAAACTATACCAGAGAACATACATTGCTTAATCTTTATGCTCTCTAAAATTGCAAACAGAAAGATACTAAAAAAAAAAAAAAACAGCATCCACAGTTCTCCAAAACGGTAGAAAAATCAGCTACTAGAATCCTATCTCCGTCTACCAAAACTACTAGAAAAACCAATGCAATCCCTCTAAACAGTTACACGAGAAAGTTACAGCCAAGATATATATATATATATATATATAGAGAGAGAGAGAGAGAGAGAGAGAGAGAGAGAGAGAGAGATGATGATGAAGAAGAAAGGGTTTATATGTAATTGTTCAGGTTTCATATACAAACTCCTTATATATAGATTTTTTTTCCTTTGGAGAAGAAGGGCCCAACCTAGGCGGTAGTAATTGCTGCTTCCACCAGAGAAGAGGAAGAGTCAATCACTGCTGATTTTGTCCACCTGAGTTGAAACCTAGGTCATCCTTTTGTTTTTGTGGTTTCAAATTGAAAGGGGGCTTTTGATCGGGAGATGGTGGATCTAGAGGATATGGATCTGGTTTGGCAATAGTAGTTCGTTAAAAGTTGAAGCCTCTCTCTCTCTCTTCCTTAGTCGTCCATGTCACTAGGGACACATATCGCATGTTGTGGGTGGAATTGCATGGAATTGCACAATGGGAGAATTGGAGAGGATCTTAATCCATCAAGGATGAATATTTGGTCTTTACTATGGAAATTTAAAAATAAACCTAAATTTTGACTTTTTATGTGAAAACTTCTTGAGGATCGTATTGCCACTAAGCATAGAATAAGTCATTTCTTAAATATTGATAGAAGATGTATGTTTTGTTCTGTTGGAAAAGAACGTGACTGGCATTTGTTCATATCTTACCCTTTTACTAAGGGGCTGTTTGATAACACTCTGGGAGAATGTTTCTGGTGTTCTTCTATTCTACGGGAATGCAAATAGAACAGAAATATGTTTGGCATGTCCGGTTCATTTTTGTATTCCCCCAGAATGAACCAATGAAAAAGAATGACTAAAGAATACATTGCAAGAGTACAAAAAAGTTACTTTTCTATTCTTTTACAAACTTAAAAGAACAAAACCATTCAAAACCCCACAACCCCTTTTCTGCAACTCACGATCAAAAACCCCCAAATCCGTCGCTTCCCTGCAACAGGTTCTCACTCTCTCGATCGTCACTTCCCTGCAACTGTCGCTCTCCTGCGACGGTCGCTCTCTCTCGGTCGCCGCTTCCCTGCAACGGTCTCTCCTCTTGGTCGCCGCTTCCCTGTCTCTCTCCATCGTCGCTTCCCTGCCTCTCTCTCGGTCACAGGTCGGTCGCCGCTTCCCTGTCTCTCTTGGTCGCCGCTTCCCTGCCTATCTCGGTCGTCGCTTCCTTGCAACTCTCTCAGTCATCGCTTCCCTGCAACTCTCTCGGTCGCCGCTTCCCTGCAGCAGGTATTATCTCTCTCGCTCTCGCTCTTTTGCTCTCTCACAATCTCGCTCTCTCGCTCTCACAATCTCGCCCTCTCTCTCTCACAATCTCTCTCTCTCTCTCTCTCTCTCTCTCTCTCTCTCTCTCTCTCTCTCTCTTCCCTGCAGCAGCTTTCCTCAAAACTGTCTCACCTTGTTTTTTAAAAAATCACAAGTGGTTTGGTTTTTGAAACCACAACTCCTTTTTAAACTCACGCAGCCAATACCCTAAACCGTCTCCCCATTCCTCACTATTAAAACTGAAAGAAGAAAGAACAAGGCGGTGAAACCCTCCTTGCGAAAACAGAGGTCTACAAGTCCATTCCTCACTCTCGAGTTTCAACCCTCCTTGCAAAAACTAGAGCTTCAGCCCTCTCTCTCTCTCTCTCTCTCTCTGTGGGACGAAAGCTACTAGAGACGGTGAAGCCACTATCACAAGAAGGAAACAAAGTAGGTTTGCATTTTTAATAAACAAAGAAAGAATTCAACAGAGAGACCCCCATGACCTCAAAGTTCAAAATCAATTCCTTTTTGGGGTTCAAGTAAAAAACCCACATGAATTAATTGATTAATGGTAATAATCAATAATCAACAATCAATTTGTTTGTTAGCAAAACAAATACTGCTATGTAAGAAAACCCCCTCCTCTATTCTTTCTCTCTACTGAAATTTTCAAGTATACAATAAAACTCTAAAAACTAATAAAAAAATTTCACAATTTAAGAAGACAAAATTTCCAAATAATCTACTATAATTTCATCTTCTCTTTGAATTTTGGAATTATTTTATGGGTTTTTTTTTTTTAGTCAGAGGCAACAGAGATGGTAGCATCTCTGCCATGGTTGTCATCTATGCAGACAGACAAAGCTCTATCTCTAAATTAGGAGGTTTTGAAACTCCGGTTTCGTTTTCTTCTTCTTTCTTCTTTCAGTTCTGGGTTTATTCATCTTAAACCTAGAAAGAAAAATTTGGGAATAACCAATTTAATCTGGGGTTTTCAGCCATTAATTACTTGTCTTTTCTCTCTGTCTCTCTCTCTGTCGCTCTTTGTTCGCATGCTAAAAGAAGATTTTTTTTTCTTTCTGGGTTTTTGCTTGAAGAGAAGATTAATTTTTTCATCTTTATATTCCAAGTAATTAATAGAGGTAAAATCTTTGAGCATTTCTTCTTTTCTTGATATGTGTTTCTTAATTCACTCTCGTTTCTTGCTTGGATTTTGGGACATCTGTAAATTGCAGTGATTTGGGAGATTTTCTTGCTCTGATATTGTGATTTTTGTTAAGTCTGAAAATGTGTTTGGTAAATTTCTTATTTCTGTCTAGTTATGGTGATCTCTGTTCTTGACTGCTCAAGTTTCATAGTTGATTACTTTGATCGATCGTGATGGGTTTCTAAAAAATACTCATTTTAGCAAATTTCATCATTCTCAGCTTAAGATTCTTATTTATTTATCTGTTAAATTTTGTCATCAGCAAAGATTGTCTATTTATATTAATGTGGCAAGGAAGAAAAATTTCAATGCTTAATGAGATTGATATTTTGGATGAAGGTTGGTTGTGTAAATTTCAGTGCTTAATGATATTGATATTTTGGAGCTGGAAGAGGGCTTTTATTATGATTAGAGTATTCTATTTTGATGAGAATGATGGAAATATCAATTTGAAGTTCTTGAGCATGATGTAAACAAACACCAGAAAAAACATGTATTTCTATTTGTAGGCTATAATGAGATGTGTTTCTATTTTTAGAGAAATGGCATCCATTTCGAGAGCTAATAACGAGGCAGCAAAATGGACTCAAAGCGAACAAGATTATCTCCTGAAATTAATGATTGAACAAGTGAAAGTTGGTAATAAGAGTTCCAGCACTTTCAATAAAGGTGGGTGGAACAATATCAAGAAGGGGCTTGAGGAAAAAGCTAATCGATCATTTACGATGGTTCAATTAAGGAATAAGATGAATAAAATGCGATTTGATTACAGCGTTTTCAAGAAACTACTGGATACTACAGGTTTTGGTTGGAATTCTGTGACGAGAACCTGTACAGTTGAAGATGAGAGTGTTTGGGATGTACAAATTAAGGTATACTGTACTTTTATATGATTTTTTAATATTGGGTGTAATTTTATCTAATAGCTAGTTTGTAAAATTTTCAGGCAAATCCTAATTGGTCAAAGTTTAGGGGGAATGGGCTACCACATTGGCCTGAACTATGTATAATTTTTGGGGATTCATATGCTAGTGGGATAGGAGGATTCGGGAATGAATATGATTTCAGGTTTGAAGAGGAATCGAGAGGTGTTGATGATGAGGTGGATGCAGATGTAGATGTAATTCCAACTACTCCATTGGCTAATACCTTGCCAATAGGTTATTATGAAAGCCAAGATCCAGGAACTGATCGTCCTAGAGTCAACAGAACACTTGATAGGACACCTACAGGATATAGGAAGAAGAGTAGGACAACTGGTATTGAACGCGCCATACAGACCCTAGCTGAGTCAGTAGCAAACAAGAATACTACAACCCCTAGCTCAACTCCAATGGGTCTCACTCCAAATACCACAGATTTCATCACTTCTACTTGTGTTAGATTATTGGAAACCATGAATGATATCCCAAGAGAGTTGCATATTAAGGCGTGTAAGAGGATATTGGTGGACCGGGAATGGAGAGAATTATTCATTACTGTCAAAGATGAAACGAAACAATTGGCCTTTGATGTGTTAGATTGATGGATGATAATCTAACCTTTTTTTTTTAATATGGATGATTGTAATGAAATACATTTAAGACCTTTTGTAATAGGATCGATATATTTTGTTAGGTACACTTGATGTAAAAGTGTACTATGGATATTTATACTTTATGCTATTTTTCTAAATATGCCAGTTAAATTTTACTATTATTGTAGCAAAAATTCTGTTGGATGTCTTTTGTTTTAAATACTTATTACATCATCTGATAATTATGCATGTTGGATGATTATAGTTTTATAGATCTTTTGGTACATTTATCATGGGATAAACATTTGTATGATATTAACAAGTTTAAAATTTATATTGAATCAGTTATGGCAAATGTCAATAATACTCCAATAATCTCCTCCACTGACGACGATGGAGAAGAATTGATTCTCGCAACATTGTTCATAGTACAATATCATTATTCCAGAGATTTATACACTAGAGAACCACGCAGGGATAGTGCATTCACAGGGGCAGCATGGGTACATAAGGTGTTGCATGGGCATACAAACCGCTGTTACGAAGAATTTGGCATGGAACGACATGTGTTCTTAAATTTATGCCTACTAATGAGACATTGTGGTTGGTTACAAGACAGTCGCAAAATTAGGGTAGATGAGCAATTGACAATGTTCATGTTCAGAATAACAGGTGTAGGTCCTACTAATAGAGCAGTTGAGGAGAGATTCCAGCATTCAGGACAGACTGTCAGCTATTACTTTGGCAAAGTATTGCAAGGGTGCTTAAGCTTTCTAAGGAGTATATCAAAGCCCCATCGTTTGATGAGATTCCTATGGAAATAATTGCAAACAACAAATGGTGGCCATATTTTAAGGTAAAATGGAAAATTTCTTTCTAATAAGTTTACACCATTTTTTAACTTATGATCGTTTTTTGTTTCACATAATAGTGCTTTTGGTTGGTTTTTTGTTTTATTTTAATTAGGATTGCATTGGTGCCATAGATGGTACACATGTTACTGCTATAGTTCCCAAGGAAAAACAGATCCCAAATTGAGGATGGAAGGGGATAACAACCCAAAATGTGATGTGTGCCTGCTCGTTTGACATGAAATTCACTTTTGTATATGCGGGTTGGGAAGGTAGTACAAATGATTATCGTGTATTCAATAGAGCCCTAGAGGATCCTACCTTGCGATTTTCTCATCCTCCCCAAGGTATATCAATTCCCAAATTATCATGTATGCAAATGATTATTGTGTATGCTTTTAATGTCTTGCTTTATCATATTGTAGGGAAGTATTACGTTGTAGACTCAGGATATGCGAGTAGGAATGGATACTTGACACCATTCAAAGGAGAGAGATATCATATACCAAATTATAATGGAGGAAGAAGACAACCCAGAAGTACTAAGAAATTGTTTAATTATAGACATTATTCTTTAAGGAATCATATTGAGCGTTGTTTTGGGATTTTAAAATCAAGATTCCCTATTTTAAAAAAACATGCCTCAATTCTCACTTAGTTACCAAAGTTATATTGTGATAGCTTGTTGTGGACTTCATAACTATATTAAATTTGAACAAATAGCAAATGCACTTTTTCAACAATTTGGGGAAGATGACTACTATGATCCTAATGAAGAGAGAGTCAGGGTAATCAACATTCACGGAGAACAAGAAGATGGTGATATTGCTAGTACTTCTACTACAATTCATCAGGGCAGTCAATGCGTACAAGGAAGACAAATGAATGAGCTAAGGATACAAATTGCAAATCAGATGGCAGTAGATTAGGGCTACCCCTTGATTTGATTGTTTATGTAATAAACTTTCAAGACACCTATTTGCAGCTATGATTTTTATTTTGTAATTCCTATAAACTTGAATAGTAGACTTTTGTTTTCTTATTAAGATAAATGTGGAAACTGGTTATATTTTATTATTTCCTTTAAGTAATAGTATTTTAAAAGATAATTTCATAAACAAATTATTTCCTTATTTAAGTTAAATTTGACCATAATAGCATGTTTGTAATTATTGATTTCATTGTTCAAAAGTGAATTTTCATTATTGTACTCTCCAGGAATAGAAGTGTTTGTCAAACGTTGTTTCTGTTCTTTTCCTATTCTAAGGACATTTCTGAAATAGTTTTACCAAACACTGTTTCTATTCCGCCAGAGTGTCTTCACAGCATGGAATCGAAATAGAACACTTCTATAAAAGAACACTCTCCAGGAATAGAAGTATTATCAAACGGCCCCTAAAAGACTTTGGGCAGCAAGAATGTCGGGCCTAAGAGTTTGGTAACTCCATGCTTTATATCTCGCAAATCTAATTCATAATTTTTTCACTTCTTCATCTGGTTTATCAAGAATGGACCATTCTTTCTTTGTCTCTGTTTTCTCTACTAATTGTAGTTTCCTTTGGTCCTCAAGAAATTACTACGTTATATCCAAACGCCGGCTTGACCCTATAAGAGTTTTGGGTAATTTTTCTAAATGAATCTCAGATTTACATTTTGTTCCTTTCCATCTCTCCTTACTGATCGTTGGCCTTTCCCTTTGGCACTAAATGTAAATCATGGGCTTCTCCTCTCTCTCTCTTTAACCCATGAATCCGCTTTTTTCTTCTCCGGTTTTAGGGTTTCTCTGTCTTAGATTCTTTCAATGGATTAGTTCCAAGACCAGAAAGGCATAGCGAACAACCCATAAAAATAAGAACAAAAAAAAAAAAAAAAGGATAGATAATCTTCCATCTAAGGCTAAGGATTTTGATCTTCAGGATTTGGTCTTTGAAGCCCAATTCTACGGTATTGAGAATCTCCTCATCTTGTCTCTCTCGAACCCATCTCAGTTCAATCCTTTCAATCTCGAAAAGTCTTTGATTTTGCCTCTTGGTGGTAGGGATCCTCTCTCTGCCATATCCACCACCGCATATGGGTTAGTTCATGTCACGCATGGCAGCAAGATTACTTCTTTTAATTAATCGTTGCGGTGAAAATCTACCGTTCTTAATCGCTTCAATGCTATCGATTCAATTCTCGCTCTATCACCTTCGATTGCAGCAACTGGCACCACCAACATCTCTAGCCTCCAGATCCTCTACCTTGACAAGGGTTTTGTGCGAAAAACCTTAAATTGGGAGAATCCAACCAAATCCAGCTCCACTGTCTAAGCGATTGGTTCTTCCCCTTAGGTCCCCTTCACCAGTTTTGAATCTGGGTGACGAAATTCAAATTCAATTATGGTTTTTGATCTCCAGGGAAGCTTCTATCCTGTTTCGGAGGTTGGCCACTTTGAGATTTATGGTGCCGATCTCGACTCCGGCATCCCGGCCACCAAATTGAAATGGGTTTCGGGTTACAATCTGGTTATGGCATTTGGGTCTCATTCAGGACGTGATTGGTAACATCAGGTTATGGGATATCCGGTCTGGTAACGTTGCTTGGGAAGTGAAGGAAAAAGAGGACTGCTTTTCTGATGTCACAAATCTCTCTGCAATTTTCAAGGTTGGAGTGAACTTGGGCGATGTGTTCTTCGTGGATATGAGGAAGCTTAATGTTGACAATACATTTGTATTCACCGAGATTAATTTTTCAGAGATCCGTTATGGCGATCGATCCATCACAATATGTGCAATAACCTAGTTTTAGTTTTCTTAAGCTTCAGATTTTGTATTTTGTATCCCTTCTGTTCCAATTTTATGCATTTTACCTCTTTCCAGAACACCCCTCTCTTTCGTCAAATTAGACTAGAGCCCCTACCGTTAGTCTCTGTTAAGAAATATATCTTATATGCTTATGTAAACTACTAGATTTTATTTTAAATACCAAAATGCCCTTACTAAATGTGAAGTACCTAAAATGCCCATGTAAGAAGTATCATCCTCAAATCGATAGTTATTATACCTTTCTCCCAAATCGAGCACCAGCGGTCATGGCGGTGGCGGTAGTGGCAGCGACATTGACGACAGTGGTAGGCCATTAGCTTTTATGCCTCAACTATTCCTCTTTTTCTATCTATGATTGTGGTGAAAGATGAGTTGTGAATATTTTTACTTCTCTAAACACTCTTTAACGAAATCATTTTGAATTTCAATGCATGTCTGGTGAGGTGCAATGTTGATGAAAGAGAGATAAACATGAGAGAGAACAAAGATGCACCATTTGTGAAGCAGTCAATGGCCCATGCCAATGGCTTGGGTGTGGAGGAGGAGCACTAGACAATCAAATGATGCGTATTTAGTTTCTACTGAAGTGATACTCCAGTAGTTACCACTTGTTAAACTAAGCTTTGTGAAATGGATTAGGGATTTTATAGCCTTCGAAGCCAAGGATTATGTAACTCAAATTTCAGAGGGAGAGAAATTTAGATTCTATAACTTATAGGATGGTCAGAGGGAAAGGGTGGGTGGAGGAAGGTGGAGAGATGTTTTAAGGGGATAGGTGAGGGGGAAAGAAGAGGAGGTGGGGGCACATAGGGGTGGGGGTGGGGTTTGCAGAAGTGGGGTTGATGCGGGAGTTGCAGGTTGAGTGGATGTGGAAGGAGCTATAAAGAGGGAGCGAGGCGGGAGTTGGGGTATGCTAGTACGGAGGGGAGGGAGAGGCGAGGGAGGGGGCAGGGATAGGGGTAGGGTGGGGTCCATTGGCAAGGAGGGAAGTGGTGCATGGAAGGGAGGCAAAATGGTGGATGGCTAAGGGAAGGAGAAGTTAGAGGGCGAAGATGGGGGTAGAAGGTGGATGGGGGTGGGAGAATTGGTTAAAGAAAAATTGGAAATATCTTTTGTTTTGAGTTGAAGCAGTTAACAAGAAAACCCAAACATAATATTTGAAAAATACGATATTACAAACATAGTTTTTTTCAACATAGAGTGCCTCAATTGTAATTTTCCCAAAACTTCAATTAAAGAGGAAAGAAGACAAATAATATAAATACAAATTCTCTATTCTTTTACCCTAGCCTAATTTGCCATAATATGCTAATGATAGCAAGTCCCTATCCTACTTCAACACAAAACAATTGTAAGATGTTTCAAAGTTAAAACTTCCATCACAACTGTCATCTCTGAGGTTGATACGGAATTTGGATCTCTCCAACTTCTTCCAACCTCTCACATGCACACCTATGTTACTTGTCAACCACTTGTTAGACTGCATGTATGTGAAAGGTTGAGACAGAGTTGAAAAGAATTCAAATCCGTCGATATGTGCTTGTCTCTACTGCTCCCACGATTCGTTCCACCATGGCTCAAGCTTCCATCATCTTCTATGACACCCATGCCTCTATGGGAATTTCAGTGCTACTTTGCCCACCACATCTATGTTGATTTTCCTATTTCCCCTTACTAGTGTCACGAGTTCCTGCTAATTTCACCAAAAGTGGCTTTTTTTTAGCTCCAATGTGGCTCGGAGTGATCATGTCCAGCTGTGCTTTATGCTGGGTATTAATGAATTGTCTCATGACATACCCTACTTGGGAACTATCCTGTCTCCTTCCCATTCTCGGGTCAGGACCTTTAAACACATTATTGATCGGATGGATAGGAATTGTCAATTTGAAAATCTAATCTCCTTTCCTATGCTGGTTGAAAAGTGCTTGTTCAATTGGTCCTAGGCTCAATTCCTTCTTATTGGATGTCTTGTTTCGATCTCCCTCTTAGTACATGTCACCAGATTGACTCTATCTGTGCCCGCTTCTGAAATGGGCAATGTCCTGGCACCGGTGGCAATTTCAAAAGAAAATCGCTTCTTATTTCGTGGCATCGGATTTGTTCCCCTCTTCAGCAAGGTGATCTTGGGATTCATGATGCCAAATCTCATAATAAAGCCCTCCTCCTTAAATTGGGCTGGAGATTACTCAATGTATCCAACTCGCTCTGGGCCTCTACCCTTAAGGCACAATACTTCCCAAAGAATTCTCTTTTTGACTCATCCATCTCCTCCAAAAAGCGGTCTTGGGTCTGGAACAATCTCGCATCCATTTTAGCACTTCTTAAGCATATGGTTTCTGTGTCGATTGGTTCTGGCTCCTCTACTTTCTTTTGGGTCGATCCTTGGGTCCCCACCCTATTGGACTTTTCAGTATCAGGCTCCACCTCTGCTTCTCACTCCTTTTTTTGTGTCAGTGACTTTATTTGCGATGGTTGATGGAATACCCAGGTTTTTCTTAACATTGTCCCTCCTAATATGTGTTCCCATATTTGCCGAATCCCAATCTCTTCCCGCCCCGATGTGTGCAAATGTCGTGCTTCCTCTACTGGTACTTTTTCTATCAATTTATTCAAACTCAATAGGTTTGCCCCTTTCGGGGATCTACCCCCTTCCGCATACCTATCGCTTCCTCCTCATTGGTGGACTTTTTTCTGGAAACTGGATTTGAACCCTAAATTTTAAATCTTCTTCTAGCGATTGTTACTTAATGGTATTCCTGTTTAGGAATGGCTAAGTAAATGGATTACCCTTGATGTCTCATGTGTGTTTTGTGATACTAACACTGAATCCATTACCCATCTTTTCCTTGAATGTGACTTCACTAAAACGATTTGGGTTGTTTGCCCGCTTGGACTTCATTTAAGTGGATTATGTTGTTCATCTGTGGTTGAATTTGCCAGATTCTTCTATTTTGATCCGTGCCTCTCCAATCAGGAGAAATGTCGATTGTTTAGCATGGTGGCTATTGTGAATTATCTTATTTGGGCCCACAGAAATGATGTGGTGGTTTGACATTTAAATCCGAATCCTAACGCACTTGTACGGCATATTTCCCGATGGTTTGTTGATCTTTAATTAAGCATGGATACTAACTTCTCCAATCTTTCTTCCTTTGTTATAGATCATTCAGAGATCGTCTTGAGCAAGGATTTCTCTCTACCCATTTTGCCTTCTAATATATTAGTATGTCTTGGCTTTACAAACTCTTTGAGATCAGACTCTTTTGGGATATGTGGTGTTCTCTTGCAAGGTAGATTTCAGAATCTTGCCCAACAACCCTCCCTATTTTCGTCCTTGGAGGAAATAGAAGTTGAAGGAATTTTGCATGGCTTGAAGTTGGCAAAGGAAAAGGGTTGGACTATCTCTGAAGTTTGGTTCTCTTCCAAGGCATTACTTCAGCTTATTCCGACGCCCTCTGACCACAGCTGGCCTTTCTACAGTATTGGTGCATTTTGGGACCTTTATAAGACTTTTGGGCATCTTAAGTCTCTGTATAAATGTAGGAATTCTAACATTCCTATGTTATATTTACAAACCTTATGTAACCGAGAAAGGGGAGTGAGTAGTACTCTTTCTATGTAATGGTTTTTTTTTTTGTTAATAAAAAAAAAAATATTTAGCAGTCTATCCCAAAAAATGGGTTGTGGGTTCCGATCCAATTTGAATTGATTCGATCTTGAGCCTGGTTTTTAAACCCTTGAGAGGTTCTTTCCTCCTTGCACACAACTCATGGAGAAGCAAAATGATGGTGTGAAAATCGTCTGCAATCTTTGCATCGGTGCAGTGAGCATCGAGTGGCTGAGAGCCCCTTGGGATGTGTACCCAAATGCTCTCAACCGTCTGATGCTCATTGCACCTCACCGCTCGTTGCAGAAGATGTGGACTTAGAATGATGGGCCTGGATCTTCTCTATTGTCCTATGCACTAATGCACATTAGATGGCTAGCAACACCCAAACACGCACTCTTAGTTGTCGGATGTGCATTGGATACACTAGCATACTTGAGAGGATCTAGTTCCTAGAATGATAGAATTAATACAAGATCTAGCATGGTTTCAAGAATTAGAAATTAAATTAGTGAATTGATCAAGTTGGATCAGAGTTGATCGTGATTGATCGAGTCTAACTCTGGCTAATTCCCTTCCATTCTACTCTATTTCCAATTGATGATTCTAGTCTATTCGGATCGGCATCAGCATATTATGGCTTCATTTTTCTGAAACTTCGGCATGATCATGGTTTTAAAACTGGAAATCAGATTGGAATGGCATTGATCTTGATGGATTCTCGATTCTTGATCTTGACCTTTTCGATCTTGATACACATGTACGTATGATCTAAGGATAAAATGGTAATAAAAGCTGATTAAAAAAAAAAAAGATATGTTCGATTCGATTCAATCCAATCCGATCTAGACTAGTCTCGAAATGATATTGGCTTCGACCGTTACCGAGTTTTAGAACCTTGGTGCATGATTGGCCTGTTGTTCTTCTTCATCTTAAAAAATAGGAAAATTTACCGTGCCACCCCTGGAGAATGTCACAATGATAAGACCACCCCCCTATTTCACCAAATTATTCTCAAACCCCCTACCGTTAGTCACTGTTAAGGAATATACTATAGTTGCTGATATATTTTATTTTAAACACCAAAATGCCCTTATGAAATAGGATGTACCAAAAATACCCTTACCATAGGTTAACATTTCTTTACCCAAATCAATAGCCCATTCCAAGACCTATTTCATATTTCTCTCAAATTGCCGCCGTTGGACCACCAACAATCGTTCATAGTAGCAGTAGCAGCGGCATCAATGAAGAACAACGACCTTGAGAGAAAGGGCGATTAATACATGATCTAAACTCAAACCGATCGATCCACGTCTCCTGAAAAATGAAGAAAAAAAATACCATTTTTGATGATCGATTAGAGAACAGAGAACTAGGTAGTACAGAAAAAAGAGCAAGAAAGAAGGTAAAATCGATCCGTTCTGATATGATCCAATCTACGCATCTGCGAAGACGATTCCTCGTAATAACGGACCTTTGATTCATTAATCTTGTCGTATTGACTAAAAGCCCTCTTTCTACCCCAAAAAAATAAAGAGACTAAAAGCCCTCTCAAGAGGTTGGTCATCGGTTACCCACGCAAGGCCACCAACGAAACATCTGAACTCAACATCTGCGAAGGCCATTGCTGAAGAAGAAAATGGATTAAACGAACAAAAAAACTAAAGAAAAATCTTGGAAAAGTAAAAGAGGATCAGCCCTTACCATATTGTTGGGTGTTAAAAGAACAAAAGATAAATTCAATTATTTGTTATTCCATTGTCTCGACTTTCCTTACACCATTTGCTTAAGGTCATCAATTTTATTAATGATAAGGGTATAATTTTCACGTTTAACATTAGCTGAAGGTAGGGGGTCTGAGAATAATTTGATGAAATATAATGGATGTTTTTTATTATTATGGCATTCTCCAAGGTGGCGCGGTAAATTTTCCCAAAAACATAATATCTAATCTATGAGCATTCAAAAACAGATCCGAGTACTCTTGTTCTCTCGTGAAGTCGTTGTTGATTTTCTTCTTCTTGCTGTTGTTGATCTTCAACTCTTCCTTGCAAACACGTTCTTGATTGCTTCCATTCTTTTCTTTCTTCAGATTAGGTTTATTTTGACAGGAGTTGCAGGTTAAATTCAGTCTCCCCCACAAGCAAGCATGTGGTCATGCTTTAAATTACCCAACAGGAAATGAATCTAGAACAAGACTCGAGAAGAAAGACCCAGAACAGGAACAATTTAGATTCTTAAAGGGAAGAACAGAAGAGGAATCATTCATGTTAGAGAATGGAGGTCGGATATTAGAAGAGCTAATCTCTTCCTTTGGTGGAAAATCAACTCCCGTTCGTACCTTCTCCAAGCAAGAACTCCAGATTGCAACCAACAATTATGCTCAAGGCGGAGTTCTTCACAGTGATTTGACCTATAAATTGTATAAAGGAACCCTAGAAAATCGTGAAATTTCGGTCAAGAGGTATACTGAAATTGATGCTGAGAGTTATATCCACTGGTATATAAATGAAGTCGCAGTCGCATCTCAGATAAATCATCACAAGCATGTTTTGAAACTTTTGGGTTGTTGCTTAGAGACACAAGTTCCTACACTGGTGTATGAATTTGCAGAGAATGGAGATCTGTCTGATCATATTTACGAGAAATTGGAGCTCCCTTCGAAGCATCATCCACCATTAACGTGGGATAACAGGTTAAGGATTGCGACTGAGGTAGCAGATGCGATAACCTATCTCCACACAGGTACTTCTAAGCCCATCATCCACAGGGAAATCAAACCCAGAAATATTTTCTTAGGTAAAAACTTTGCTGCAAAACTATTTGAATTTGGGCTCTCCATTTCAATTCCTTTGGGTAAAACATATGTAGAATCAGAGGTTGTTGGGTCTATTGGGTTCGTTGATCCTGAAGCTGTCTCCACTGGGAGGTTTACAGAGAAGAGCGATGTTTATAGTTTTGGGGCTGTATTACTTGAGATTTTGACAGGTAGGAGGGTTCGTCATATATTCGAGGAGGTGTTTGATGGTGTGCCAGGATCTTACCAGGCTGAACAATTAATGAATTTAAAGGATTCCAAATATACTGTTATGTACCATGAAAATGATCTCGAAAGGTACTTAAAGAGAAATATTTTGAAGGAAAGAAACAGAGAGCAGTTAATGGCATGTGCAGAGCTTGCTCTGAAATGTGTCAAAGTGAATCCTGAGGAAAGGCCTACTATGATGGAAGTGGCATATGAGCTCAGAAGAATCAAAGGTATTCAACACTCTTCACAATGATGCAAAGAAAAATTTGTTGTTTTTCCATTCTATGTTCTTGTACAAAGCAAGGGAAAGGATTTTGCAATATCCATTCCCTGCAGGAACTTTCTTTGATTTGGTTTCTTTAGCCCTAGCAGAACACACAAAATAGCTGCAGGTGATCAGATGTTTAATGGGATGGCTAGTGAGTCCAATGGATGCATTTCTTTGACCTGAGAAAGATTGTAATTAACTGTAAAGGGAATTTATTTTGAGGGAGGCGTTGCATTAATGCTTGAGTTGGGGGTTGATGGTGCCAATTAGTCCCTTTGTTCTGGATGTGGTCAAAGGAAGAAATCTGCGATATGTGCTGTAGACTGTCATCTATCATCTTTTTCTCAATTTAGCATCACCTCTAGAATCTTTACACATCATAAAATGGTCACTTTTGATTAAGGCTAAGGTGGCTTTGAATTCCTGGATTTTTTTTTTTTTTAATTGGTGGAATTTAAAAGTTCTGTTTTGATTATTAGATCAAACAAATCAGAACTGTTGGTTGAGGTTGAGGTTGAGGATGAAATGAATGTTGACCAATTGGTTGAGCAGAATGGAAAGGATTCCAAATATACTGCTATGGACAGTGAAAATGATCTAAAGGTACTTAAAGGCAAATATCCTGAAGGAAAGAAATGGAGAGCAGTTAATGGGCAGAGCTTGCTCTGAAATGTGTCAAAATGTATCCTAAGGAAAGGTCTACTATGATGGAAGTGACATATGACCTCAGAAGAATTAAAGGTATTCAACCCACTACACAATGATAGCCTGTGAGAATAGATTGAAAAAAAGTGTGGCTTTTCCATTCATGTTCATGTCCAAGCCTCCAAGGCAAGTAAAAATGATTTTTGATCTTTGTTCCTTCAGAAACCTTTGTATGATTCATATGCTAATGTTTCTTCTTTTACTTGTAGTTAGGTTCTTATCCTTGGTGGTAACTGGTATGTGTCCTTGTTGATTGTTCTGTTTTCCTTTTCACATGTTCCAAGGCCTTATCTATTTAATTTGCCACCTTTAATTTGATGCCAAAGAATTTTAAGTGATTTACAACAAGTAAAGCAATCAAATTATGATTTTGCTAAGTAGTTATCATCAGTATGATCTAAAAGTTTCTTAAATAATGTTGTAACTTCCTAACAATCTGAACAATGTACCTTCATCATTGAAGACCCATTTGTTAATGGCTGTTGATCAATTGATATGGACAAGTGGACAACAAAAGAAATAATTTTGTCATTCAGATACATATTTTTACCAATGTAGTGGTTAACCTGAATAATAGCAATTCATCAATGCTATCATGATACTGTAATACATAGCATCCCCGTAAGTAGCTCAAAAACTGCTCCTGTCTATGTGTAATAGCTTGTACATTTAAATGTACGGCATATCCCCCTGGGCAAAGGAAAAAAAAATCAATTACTACCAATTCGTAGTGAAATGTCTAAAAATCAGAGGATGAGAAGAAATACACAACGTAGCTCTTTAGATATTATACATTGAACTTTCTGGAAAAGAAAATAAATAAATCATTGGTGAAAATATTCATTTTCTTACTAAAACCCATTAGTATCATATACTTAAATCAGATAGAATTGATATGCATAATTAATTCTTATTGCTACATGCAGCAAGTGCTTATGTTGCATAAGATAACAAGTTTGGTGTTGGATACTATTGATAGCATCCACCACTTACAAGAGCACTAATATCAAACGTTTTCACCATTGTGGTCTACTCAAAGCAAACCGAGATGAGCGCTCACCTCATAGGCTCATACTACTTGTCTACGATATGAAAATGATCATGAAAATACAATAAAGACCATTTTTTAGAAGAATGACATAGCAGTTTAGAAAGTTCCATATTGCTACAAAGCTATCATCTCCTAATCTGAGTTTGAGAGTTGATAAGAACCATTCCTCTGTCCTATGTTTCTTTACGCAGAATGAACTATGCATGACTTGCTTTTTAGTTTCTTCATGATTACATTAAAATGGACATCACCTTGAGCTTTATCTTAAGCAAGAAAAAAATGGAAAAGGTAAAAAAACTCTTTAGTTCATTGTACCAGAATCATCCAAGCACAGATTGTACTCTGACAGCTTTCTTCTTTATCTTACTTATCCTCATGATGCTGTTCAGACTTTGTTCATTTTAGACATTATTGTGGATAAAATTGTGTTCTGGTTCTGAGACCATTTGTTTCATCATCATTTGTCTTTGAAAGTCTCCTCTTGGCATTTTTCTGTTGGTTAAATAGGTCTTTTCCCCTTCTTGTAATATACAAGTTGGTTACTCCAAAACTGGACATATTACATCCTCTCTTTCCATCTCTCACCCCTAAAAGAAGAGGATGTTGTTTTCAGTACAATAGTGTGGTTCATCTCAAAGAAGTGGGATGGCATGAACAAAGATCATGAGCCTTTCAACAAGTCTCTTCATTTGAAACTTTGTTAGAGAGACCTTAAAGTGGAAGTTGCTATTTAGGTCAGAGTACCAAAGATAAAATGTGTCTGGGTTAAAACTTATGGTGTGCTCTAAAAAAATAAAAAATAAAACTTCCAGCTCATTGACTTGGACTGTTATTTTATCTGTTTGTTCATTTGAACATGAACAAGCTATGATATCTAGGCTGTTGAGTTGGAGCCTTTCCTGATTTTAGAATTTTGTAGCAGCAAATTGGGAGGGTTCATAATCTAACAAATTGAACAATGGAACTGGAACAACAACAACAAACTCAGCCTTATCCCAACTTAATGGTGTCAGCTATATGGATCCATACACAACAGAGAAAAAAGGGGCCAAACAAAGAAATAGGGGAGACGGGGAGGCGAAATGATGAGAGTATACTAGTGAGAGTAAGAGGAAAGAGGCCCAGCCCAAAGAGGCAAGAGAATTTCAGCTAAATGGGGTCGGAAACATGAATCCTAGCTCTCCAATAGGTTCTCATACTTGGGACAAGGCCGAGACTAAGCATGTCATTCCTCACCACTTCGTCTATGGTTATTTTAGGTCTGCCCCTAGCTCTTTTAGCTCTTTGAAATTGAATCAAATAACACTTCCTTGCCGGGATGTCCTCAGGCCTCCCTTTAATGTGGCCAAACCACCTCAAACGACTTTCACGAGCTTGTCGTTGATTGGGGAAACTCCCAAGTCAGCTCTAATATGCTCATTCCTCACTTTATCCTTCCTAGTTTTGCCATACATCTATTTTAACATCCTCATCTCCGCTATAACTTTTGTATATGGCACTTCTTAACTGCCCAACATTCCGCCCCATACATCATAACTAGATGCACAACAGTCCTATAAAATTTTCCTTTAAGCTTTAAAGGGATATGCCGGTCAAATAGCATCTAGATGCCCCTCTCCACTTCATCCATCCCTACTTTAATTCTCTGGGAAACATCATCCTCTATATCACCATCTTTATTATAGTTGACTCTAAATATGTAAAAAAGCCACTTTATATAATCTCTATCTCCTCTTTCCCCATTATCCATCATAGATTGGCTAAAGTTACACATCATATACTTCGTCTTCGATCTACTAATCTTGAAATCTCTTGCTGTAATCTAGTTTGATATATAATTCATTTCTTTGTTGTTCATTGTACTTTGCATATAATTATTCTCTAGTGGATTGAAGTCATCCAGAAAATTTTATTTCAACAGAAGCATGGAACTGCCCTTGACTAGACAGTCAATCCATATACTGATGCCTACTGGGGTAGAAATTACAAAGCATGAAATTGCTTTTTCAGTAAGAAGTCCATGTTCTGATGCATAATTGGGAATACGTTGTGTGCTTCTTGGTCTAAGTCAAGCTAATGCATTAGATCAGGCGAGGTGTTAGATCATCTTTTATTCTATCCTTTCATCAAAGCAATCTTGTTTCAGTCTCACTATACTATGAACTCGTGGAAAAATCAATTCATTGAGGACTGGGTTTTCTTTTATCACCACTACCCATGTAACAAGAAGGATTGTTCTGCATTCTATTATGGCTCCACAGTCTTATACAATTTCTGGAAGGCTTGATGTGAAACAGTTCTTGAAAACATAGAATTGAACAGTCATGGCAATTTAATCAGATAAACCACAAAAGTGATGAATATACTCCTTCCTAAACTTCCACACATCAAGCTAGTGACCAAGAACAGGCCTCATCCTCACAAACCCCCCCCCCTCCCCAAAAAAAAAAATCCTCAATGCTGATGGGACAAAATCTACCATCATGATGCTTGCAGTATTGTTATTCATGATGAGATGGATCAGTTTGTTACTGCAGAATTTCTGCTTCTTCAGCAAGTTTTGATATTTAGGCCACTAGCTTCGATGAGCGAGTAATATCCCCATGGAAGAGCTTGTTCTATTTCCCAACTGTCAAATTGAAGGACACACCCTTACAGGGTCTAGCTGTCCAAGTTGGTCTTTAAAATTTCTTGGTGATTCTTGTGTATTGTGAAGAGGGATTCCACTACTGCACTGAGGATAATGAGCTACACTCCTAGTGATGCAAATAAAGCTGTTCATAAGCTGGTGAAATTTGCACTTACAGGTCCTTAAAAATCTTTTGCCTCTTTTTAAGTTTTTAAAGTTTCACTTTACATGTACAAGTCATATGAGCCTAATCTTCTATTAACTCTGAAATTATATTACAAAGAGAGTCCAAATGGAAAATTTAAACGTTACAGTGAAATGTATTATAAAATTTGGGAAAGTTGCCATGATCTAACTCATTCTGATGACTCTTCCTTTAGAGGTTTTTTTTTTTTTTTTGGAGTGGAACTTCCTTAGACTTGGCTTAGTAAGAAGCACATCTGACTCTTGGTTCACCAACTTCTTGATCAATTGTTTTTGCTCACCCTCTAAGCCACCCATATAGCTGAGAATTTCCAAGCAATTGGAAGCTTTCAATGACGAGGCCGATAAAATTGGCCAACTTCCTGATCAATTGTTTTTGCTCACCATCCAAGCCCCCCATATAGCTGAGAATTTTCGGGCAATTGGAAGTCACTTTCCATGGTGAGGCCGATAAATTGATGTTACGCAATCATTACTGTCCATCTTTATCAGCCAACTCCCATGTTTCCCTCTCTCTCTCTCTCTCCCTCTCTCTTTGATTATTAATCAATTACAGATTAATAAAATAGTTTAATTGTTTGCATGCACAAGTTAGGAAGCAGTATAGGAATGCTACCGGGGATATTAGCCGTAGGATTTTGTTCATCCTAAATATAACCATTGGATTGAAAAAAGAGGTCTAAACCTTCAATCCACCGCTGCTACACCTTATCTCTCCCCTAATTCCATCTCCACCCTCTGTCTGATGATTCAAGCCACGTTGGAATGCTGTCGAAACACTGCTTCAGCCATGCCAGAATGCTACCGGACGTTGTCAGAATGTTGCTTCGGCCACACAGGAAAGCAACGTTCATAGGGTTTTAGAGTTTCGGAACGTTGTCGAACGCTCCCAGAATGCTACTTCAGCCATGTTGGAAAGCAATGTCCATGGGGTTTCAGGGTTTCAGATGTCTTTACTTGTGATCTAATTCTTCTTCTAATTTATCTCTGTTTCTGTTCAAGTCTCGTTCATATTGAAGGGTTTGATATTCTCTGATTCAACTCCCTTGGTTTCGTGAGACTAGAAACTGATTCAGCAACAGAGGAGTTGTTTATGTGTTCGATTTTGGAGCGAAAGGGGATGGTATTCATAACGATACCAAGGTAGGCCAAAGAACTCAAAGCTCTGTAAATCTTCTTAAATCATTGTCTCTCAGCTCAATCCTTTATGGTCGTTTAGTTTCGATTCTTTGTGTGTGTAATGTAATACCATGTCATAGAATTCTGTTAAAAAGAAAAACCCTCTTCCCTATCTTTGAAAATTACAAGATAATGATTAAAGAAGGAAACCAAATGCTTCTTAAATTGTTCACTTGCAAAACCCAATCTGCGTTATGGAGTTGCATTCTAAGATATGAGTTTGGGAGGACGCAATTACAAGGAGTGTGTTGGATGCAATTGGGGTTGCCAACGAACTCAAGACCCAGTTTCTTGAAATCCAAGGGTAAAATTCCATTTTATTATCACATTCTTTGAACTAACCCTTTCAAACTAATTGTCAAACTCATCTTTCCAGGTAGCGTGAGAGACAAAGACGAAGAAGAAGAAGAAGAAGAAGGGGAATGAAAGAAGTTGCAAGAGAACAACATAAATAAATTAGATACACACTATATTTAATCAATGACATAGATCTGATCTATCT
Source organism: Macadamia integrifolia (assembly GCF_013358625.1). Taxonomy (NCBI): domain Eukaryota; kingdom Viridiplantae; phylum Streptophyta; class Magnoliopsida; order Proteales; family Proteaceae; genus Macadamia; species Macadamia integrifolia. The sequence goes on from NC_056570.1 coordinate 18,786,136, forward strand.
AATCTAACAGTCAATAAATGCTAGCATTCCTAATACCTTTGTATCCCGTTAGCATTCTTTTCTTTTTCCCTTATATTAATTAGTTTTTTTTTTTTTTTTTTTTTTGATTTTTTAGTTCTCATGCACAAAAACACACACACACTCTCTCTCTCTCTCTCTCTCTCTCTCTATATATATATATATATATATATATTTTTTTTAACCACTTGAAGAACCATAAGGTTAACAGTCAACACCAAATCTAAGGACCACTATGCACCTGATGTATAAAAGAATGTAAACAAACAATGTGGTTCCATGCCTTTATCCTAAACCCCTTCCATCATGCTCTTGGAAAATGAAAAAACAGAACGTGACGAGAGTGGACCTGATTTTAGGGTCAGTTGGCCCTGATTAATCTTGATTGTCCCTTTAATTAGCATTTGTCCTTTAGCACTCCTATTTTTTGTCCTTTTAGGGTCGGTTGGACCTTATTAATCTTGATTGTCCCTTATTTTAGCATTTATGTCCCTACATGCACTTAAAAAAAGAGAGAAAATGAAATATTATCAACACCAATCATTCTTATAAAAAATAAAACAATTTCCATCCCCCACCCCTGTGTTTTACATTTATTACACCCCCTGTGTTCTTGAAGATTACAAAAACCTCCCCTAGCAGTTAATTAATATTACAAAAAAAGTGACACTGTCATAGTTTGGCTATTAAGATTTCTTTTTAAATACCCATATTACCCCCTGAAGTAGGTGAATTACCTATTATACCCATATTATTATAACTAAAGGAGTGGAGAGAGTTAAGACTCATCTTCTCTCACCGTCGAACCTAGCCCCTTGCAGAGCTCGTCTGAGGTGATCAGCGAACAGCGACGACGGCGAACGCCGATTGGCGAATAGCGACGACGGCAAGAAAGCCCTCTTTGAAGCACAAAGGGCAAGCCGTCTCTGAAGCAGTCCTCCATCATCCAAATTCCAAACTTTCACAACCCCACCATCCACAAGAAGAGCATATCTCCTGGACCGCACCCCGAACCCTACAGGCTTATCACTAAGATCAAGCTCAGTCCCAATCGCCTTCGTGAACGTTCCATTCCCATCAGAAAGCAACAAAACCTCATCCCCAATCTTCAAATCCTCCTTCCAAGCCTTCATCACAAAAGCATCGTTCACAGAAATACAAGCGATGGTATCGATACCCTTGGCCGTCAATTCACTAAACTTCTCGACGAACCCAGGAAGGTGTTTGGCTGTGAAGTTTTGATTTTGCAGGGAGTTCGAAAGCCCTCTCTGAAGCAGCGGTCGTCGCCGTCGTCTTCACCTGGACTCCTCCCTATCGCCGGCGATGGAAATGGGTGAAAAAATGGAAAGGGTCGTACGAGAGTGGTTGAGGGTAAGGGATAAGGATAAAAGGGTAAAATGGGGAAAATGGGTCAAGAGCAAAAGCGCAAATTGCATTTTAACACTCAAATCTAACGGTCCATTAACAGTGTTAATTGACAGGGGAGGTTTTCATAATTTTTGAAAACACAGGGGAGGGGTTCATAATTTTTGAAAACACAGGGGAGGGGATGTAAATTGTCCTAGAAAATATTATTAACTCTATTATAATAAATCAAGAAAACATAGACACGTAAAAAGTGTTAGTCGTGTGGATGGACTGAAAAATTAAGAGTGTGGGTGATGTTGGTGGATTGAAAATTTAAGATTTTGGGTGGAATATGTGTGTATTTATAATTTATATACTTTTTATCTAGGGTCAGGTTGGTCGGGGCAAGCTCAACCCAAAACCCTACCTATGTTTGGTCCGGCCCAGCCCAGGTACTATTGTAGGTATAATGATCATTAGGATCAAATGTGTATCCGTCCTCTTCCCATGGCTGACTATTTGTCCATGTTGTGTGTGTGTGTGAGAGAGTGAGAGAGAGAGAGAGAGAGAGAGAGGCCTAATATACATAATTGTCCCTCTTTTTATGGGGGAAATAAAATAACTCATAATGGATAGACGTGAATCCAACTACAGATAGGGTACGTCTTCGGTTATAGACACAGAAAGTGTTAGGCACTTAGTCCGCCTGATCGAAGCTGATCTTTCCTAAACTTTATGCTCCTAACATATAAGAAAATGCATTAAATACATTATAAATGTTTGAAAAGATCCCCAACATGTGCAATTAGGTATTTTTAAATCGTTCTGGGAGCATAAATGCTTACATAAATGACTTTTGCAAAAAACGGACAACACAACGGATTGTTTTGAAGCATAAAGGTCGATTTTTAAATCCAGCATCCCAAGCCCCAACGACGTATTTTGAAAAGGTTATGTGCAACTGGGCAACATAATGACATATCTTTATGAAAAAAAGGATGGACTTCAATCTAACAACATAACAATATATTTTGAAGAGTTTGTGTGCAAATGACAGCATAACGATGTGTTTTGAGCAAATGCATTTGATCTAGAAAAGTGTCGAAAGTACTGGTGTTAGGGTGTGCAGTGTGCAAAGTGTATCCAGATATTGTTGGATAACTACACATGTGGGGAATGATCATTAATTCACACACTGCAAAAATATAATGATTTGGAGCCTCACCAAATTGTATCGTTAGTCCAAAATTCTTATAGAAAATATATGTGCCTATTCAACCTAATAGCTTATAATTTTTAATCTGTGAAGGATAAAACAAAAATGAGGTAGGAAGATACAAAGCGTATGCTAAAGAATCGTCAACTTACTACGAGTGGTGTCAAAAAAATCTTAACACATGTAACAATCTAGAGATGATCAAACCCGATAATTAGTAAAGAAAACCCAACCCCATGTAGGTAATCCCAATGGTTTCTTTACCATCAAGTCATCTAGCTCTTTTGTTCTCCCCCTTGGTGATGACTACTTTCCTTTCAAATAAAAGTACAAAACTATAGACTTTTCTTCAACCCAATTGATTGTGAGAAGCCTTAATGTTCTTGAAATATTTGTAAGATCAAACTAACCTTAATAGTTAATAAAAAAGAATTAATCATCTCATAAGGGTTTTAATTAAAATATGTTTAATTTATTTTTCTCTGTTATACAAATCAATTGGTTCTGATGTGGCTCGACGTTGAACCCTTTGGAATTATCTTCCAAGTTGCCTCCTTATTTATGGATTGTCAAGTCATCAATTTTAGTCCGCTAAACCTTTTAAACTTTAATTCTAATAAATCCAAGGGACAGGGCTGGGTATGTTAGCGATATGTCCAAATCTCTCTCTCTCTCTCCCTCTTACTTTCATTAGAAACTTTTCTTATGTCTCTTCCATTCAGTGCTACAATTGGTTAAGCAGCTAGCTCCAGAAAAGTCGGCGGCATACCTAACCTCCTCCCTAAATACCAATAATGTTTCTTTGATTATGTCAACCAAAATTAGGGTAAACAAAACAACACTTACCCCCATCCCTAGTTAATTCCTATGTTCATGTAGTAATAGTTTTGCTTTCCTAAACCGTTAACTAATAAGGGTGTCAATTTACAAGTGAAATCGAAAATCGAAATTGAAATTGGTCGTTTTAATTGAATTGTTATGATTTAAAAACTTGGAATTTTTTTTGGTTTGATTTTAATTTCATTACTAAAACCGAACAAATTTATTATTTGTAATCAAAAGAAACCCGATAAAATTATATTATTTTAATCAATGTGGATGTGATGATAAATTCTACTATTTTTTAATATTTGAAATTTTTTTGATAGGTCATGAACCTAACAAATGAGGTTTTTTTTTCTCGATGAAGATATAAAAATATGGCCGAAGCACTGAATCAGTTCGGTTTTGATTCTAAAAAAAGAAAAAGCCTCAAGAGTGAAGATCCAGCCATTTTTATTCTTTTCTTTTTCTTATTTTTATTCTTAAAGTCAACCAGGACTGTATATTCTAATCGGCGCAACTTATCCTAATCCAACGGTCACCGTTGAGAAAAGCAGTTGGCGATCAAGGTTTTAAAACTTATAATCCCCCTCAATCGATACCAATACTGATACAAACTGATATCGGATGAATTTACCCAGTTTTTCAAAATAAAATTTGTATTTCAAACCATTACCTTATCATATCAATGGATCCACATTAGACGGTCAAGATCGATCATCCATCCATACGTTGCCTAGATGAATAAGACGAATTGGGGATTATGTGAATAGATGTTTGATCCCAAGTTTGATTCTCCATCAATAAATCTACAATTTAAGTGGAAATCGTGACAATAAGTTGCTGCCCGATACCTCGGTTAACAAAAAAAAAAAATCTCGAAATATACCAATCCGATCCAATCCGACCCGATTCAATCCGATTTTTGTAACTATGCTGACGATCATCTTACGTGTTACATTGGCCCAACAAGCTGGACATTGTGTTAGCGGACTCCACAAGGGTCAAAGTTCAAACTTCATCGAACTCTCAAATTACGAAGATACCCTTGCATAGTCATCTCCTGTTGAGAAGTCCGACTCTTCTCGTCCCATAAATCAAGAGAGAGAGAGAGAAGGGGAAAAAAAAAGGGAAAAAGATTAAATATAGATAAGTCAGCCAGTCATGGTCGCCTCGTCGCCGCCTGGACCTAAAGCGAGAAAAGCTTGTGGATCAATGGACAAAACACCTTGAAGCCCTAGATTCGTTCCCCAAATTCAATCTCTCCCTCGGGGATTTTTGGTCTCTGAGGAACCAGGAAAATAAAGAAAGAAAAAGCTTTTCGACCGGCAGAGGAATCGATCGACCTTTGCACCGGAGTTGCAGATCTCCGTAGATCTGACTCAAAAGGTGAGTTTCTTCCTCGATCTCTCTTTTATCTCGTCTAAGGCTTAGATAAATAACTGTTGCAATGGATCCGATCTAGTGTTTGCTACGTTTTAGGATTTTCGTTTTTGAAGGAAATTTGTAGGATTATTGATTTTCTTTTTCCCACTCCCACCTGACAGTGTTTAGGAACTTTGGGGAAATCAACATCGCTAGGAAATGAAGGGGGAAAAAAGAAAGAAAAGAAAACGTTGAAATATCAAATTTAATTTTGTTTAATTTCATCGAGCCGTAAATTTGTTACCTTGCCTTTTGAATTCTTCTGAAAGTTTTCTATTTGTACAAATTTGTTGTTAAGTACTGGTTTTTGGTCAGTATTTTTCCGATTTGGATCCATTTCTGCTGGGCTGAGATGAATTTTGTTGTTTGACCATGGCCTAGCTGATAGTTATTCGTTTCCTTGATCGAAACCATTCCACAGCTAAAAAAAGATCTCCATTATTCCCATTATCATTATTTGAACCTTATCCAGATTATCATATTTGGCTGAATCATATTCAAATTATGTTGTCTGGTGAAGCCTGTCTGGTTGTGTATGTTAGGAAATCGTTGTACAATTTTGATGCCATAGGTTTGATAAAATAATCTAGTCGAAACTCTTATTGTTAATAGAGTTGTAATGGCAAAATAGGATTTCAGTAGCAGACTAATTAAGGTTGGACAAGGCTTTAAGAAGTTATATAGCATTAATTTCTATCGTTCTTTCTTTATTCTGCTTCTGATCTGGATCTTTCATGGATAATGGGTATTAGTAGAGTAAAAGATGTATATGGTGTATCATCTAATATGGAAAAATGTTGAACTGTAAAAGGAAGATAGGTTGCTTTGGAATCAATTTTGTATTCCAAATATGCAAGTGGGGGAAAAGAGAAACTACTCAAAAACTCTTGTCTGATATGTCAAAGGAATATGCCATGTATCATATATATATATATGTATGTATATATATATATGTATGTATGTATGTGTGTATACAAATCTTACTATAATTAAAGCAAATTTAACCCCTTCGGAGGAATACCTTTTCAATTGGGAATGTAGCTGTGGGAGTGGGAGCCATTATCTGAATATCGACTGCTTGAAATTGTGACAGATATGATGAAGCCGTAGAAAATTTTTTCTATCCTTTCGGGGTTGTCAGGGAAGAGAAAAATTTTCTTTAAGGTATTTAGTTCATTGGAAGTTGAGTTTAGCTCCCTCATAAGTTAACAATATCTCTTTCTTGCTACTTTAGCAATAATAGGAAGGTACTAATGATTGGTTCCACAAGATCGATGACAATATTCATTAAAGAAGTAAGTCTGAGTACTTGCTTTTATGGCAGAAAATGCTTTAGAATGAGATTGTCAAGCTATATCTTCTTATGTAAGTGGTGGATCTTCCTTAGCACATTGGCCAACTGCCATGATCTGCTACTTCAATACATTCCATGTCATCAGCAGTTGTCTTCTAGGTGTAAATGCCTAAAAAATCTCACATGTAGTCATCATCAGTTGTCCCCCCAATAAGTATAGGGCAATAATTATTATTTCAAAAATCTTGCATGTTTTCCATTTGTGTGCACATAAATTTTTGCTTCCTTACCCTTTGTTTCATTTGAGATTTTGTGATGAATGCATGTTTTGTGCAGGATTTAATGATATTTGCTGGGTGTTAAATGTTTTTTTTTTGCAGGTAAAAACTGCATCGTGCATATATTTGATGGATGATGACTGTTCAGATGGATAGCTTGGCTGCTCCTTCATCACGGGAGCTTGTCCAACGTCTTTACAAGAAGGTATATTATTGCATTTGTGGTATATGTCTCATCTTTTAAATTTTGAATTTTGTACATATTGCATGAAAATGAAATTTGTTCCCTTCCAGTTGGTCAAGCATGTGGTTTTTGTGCTGTTTGAAGCCTGATTTTATACACAATGCATCCGTAAAAGGGGGGGGGTCTCATGTGCACTCTCGTACACACTAGTTGGTCACTATTTGAAAAATAACAAACAATACCACAAGGTAATACATGGTTTAGCAATGTGCCTACATCCACGGTGCAAATGATGTCTTGATCTACAACCTAGATCCGGCCTTAGTATAATGCACAAGACAATTCCTTCGACTGCACCCATGGTCAAGAGCACAACTTCCAAGTCGTATTGCACCCATTACACATGAGCACTAACCCCCAATTCGTATAGCACCTACGACATAGGAGCACCCACCCCTAGATTCTTGTAGCACCCATAGTTATTAAGGCGGCACCAAGGCGCTGGTAAGGTGACGGCGACACCTAGACGCCAAGGCGGTTCCAAGAGGGTAAGGCTGTAGGCCGCTTTAGTTGTAGTTCATAAGGGGACCGCCTTAACCAATAAGGCGTCACTTTATGCGCCTTATGTTCGCCTTATGTACGCCTTATGATGCCTTGTGTACATTTTAAAAATAACTTGATTTTTAAAACTGATTTACATAGATTCCAAATATTATTTCATGATTGGCAAGTGTATGAAGAAGAATACATTTGAGATGCATGGGATCAAGTCTATTAAAACTAAAATCTAAAACTCAACTAAAAGAAAAACACGATTCACAATTTCACATTCACAAATGCAAGGGTTTCTCAATAGTTTACTAGCCAACGATGAGCCTTCCTCCTTCGATTCTTACTATGGCGGCAAGGATCCTTCTCCGGCTGCCTCCGGCGAAGCTTCGTACCCCCCTCTCCAGGTATGTTGTATTTTTTTTTTTTCTCTTCTTTCGTCTTCATTCTTCATGCTATGGTGACTGGTGAGTGCTGGTTTTTTTTTTTTTTCTTCTTCTTTCTTCTTCATTTTTCTCCCTTCTTTTGTCTTCATTCTTCTTCATCATACGGTGAGAGCTCAATGCTTTGACTTTTTTTTTTCCTTCTTTCTTCTTCATCCTATGGCGAGCTCTTTCTTCTTCATCCTACGGTGAGAGCTCAGTGCTCTATCGTTTTTTTTTTAACAAATGGACATGGAGGTCTTAAGGAACTAACTACTAAAGCCAATTTTTATGAAGTTATATGAATTCTGAATTCTGCCATTACCTTCTGTTTCTGTCCCTTACTTTATATTTCTGTTCTTGCATGTTTCTCTCAATTCAACCAGTGATTGGAGTTCTATCTTCTCCTTTCTTCTCTCAAAATACTTGTATATTTTAAATCTTATTTTCTTTATATTTATAATTTCGTTTCATAATTATGTATTTATATTATATGTTAATATGTTATGATGATGATTGTTGATTGATGATTGATGAAGATGAACTTAGTTTATTCACTTTATTTGTTTTCTTGATGAATATCTTGCATTGGTATGAAGTATGAACCTTTAATATTTATTCAGGATATGAGTAGTAAGATTCAACTAGGATTTGAGTCAGATAGAATGGTTTTATAAAAAAAATAACACAGGAATGCTTCATTCAATAAGGTGATGCCTTATCGCCAAAACGCTCCGAAAGACCCTCAAACGCCTCAATCACCTCACCGCCTTAATAACCTTGGTAGCACCTACTACACGGGAACATCGACCCCATTACTAGATTCAACACAATACCGACTCTGTTTGGAGCTATAATCCCAACTACGCTTGTCACACACCCACACTAGAACGCTTACACCGAAAATTAGGTTTACAAAGAACTCCTAAGGGCTTGTTTGGTTGCGCAAATCTATTGGCGCATTATCGAATTTGGGCATTTTTCGATTGAGAGACATTCTATTGAACAATCTTCGTACCAGAAAAATTGTTTGGTTACCTTGAGGCTGTGACATGATTCTTCCTGGAAAACTGTTTGGTTATCTTGATTCTGTGAAGTGATTCTTCTTGGACAACTGCTTGGTTAGCTCTTCAAAACTGATCTCTTTGCTTCTAGGTCTTCTTTAGGTGGTAGCTTCCTTGTCTTGTGGATTTGGTTGGACACTTCAATGGCAAAGCTTCAACGTCTCATAGGAAGGGGAAGAGACTAGAGAATTGTGATCCTCCCTCCTACCAAACCCTAGCTCTTAAAATAGGGGGGGAAAACCCCCATAGTAATTCTTATCAGAAATATGCCCTTTCATATCAGAAAAATACCTAAATTTTGAAAATGCAAAGAGCATATCACTTCTGTAAGATGTCTGCAAGTGAGAGAGAGATTCATCACTCTACCTTGAAGGAGGTCGGTTGGAGGAGATGCTGAAGAGCTTGAGAAACCGGGAGATGGAGATTGGCTTCCTTGGTAGGCCAAAGGTTGAAGGTAGAGCTGTGGATAAACGAACAGAGCTATCTCGACTTTTGTCATTCATTACAGAACTAATCTTTTTATATGATGGCCTAAAATAGTCTTTCATATCTGAGAATATGTATAGAGATAAGCTCAGGTTTGTATGACTTTCTTTCAGAAAAAAGGTGATTCTTTGGAATTACTTGGTTCCCTAATGAATTTAATTCTAGGCAAACCAAACAAAATCACAGATTGCGATTCTATGGAAAGTAAATCCGGGGATTTACACAATCAAACACACCCTAAAAACGTCAAGTCTACTCTTAACCCCCAGAGCAAACTTACATTCAATGACAACCAAAATATTTAACAAAAAATAGGGTACCCTTTCTGACTTCTTTTGTCTTAAGTCAGTGAACACCTTCTCAGACAAGGTATAACAACCACAACTCAATCCTTGGTCCTTCAAGCTCCAGTAAACTGATGTCAATCTAAAAACGAGCAGACAACTTCCTGTAATATTGCTTTACAGAGAACAGCTTCACATGAACAATAAACTAATACTGTGAAACCCAACCTTGCTGCCCTCCTTTCAGTGCAATAAGAGATCAATAAATTCAGACATGTAGATAACTACTCTAATATCCGCAGAACAGTAGTCGATAATCAGAATATATAAATCCGATAAACCTTGCTGAAATTGACTCAAGTGCATAAAATAATGAATCACACTTTTTTACCTGAACCTGCTGTAACTCCTTTAATATGAACTCAAATTAAAATCTGTATATACTCACAACATCTGGAGATAATACGGCATAAACAATCGTAAACAGCAACACACATAGCACATCCTTCTACCTGCTTCAGATCTTCATTAGGTAGTGCCAATAAGATTCTGATCTTGTGTTCAGAAATAGCAATATGAAAGAGAAGTACGGCAGCAACAGTTTTCGACTCAATTCATTGCTATTTTTCTTTCAACCATGCTGTTTTATAATCTCAACTGATTCTGGTATATAGAGAACCTCTTATATCACAGTAGCAGCATCCTCCTAATCTTTTGGATATTCTCAGTATCTCTCAATTGTGCTGCTCTATCTCTCTCAGCCTTTTTTATTTTTCTCAATTGCAACTCGGTTCTGCAACTGGTGGTGAGCGTCAAACGGGTCTGCTCCTAGGAGGCCTTTTATATCGCATGTGATGTATTCCAGCAAAGCCGACTCTCTTGATCTTTCTCTCATTCTCTATCACCAACTAGGTTCTTAAGAGGAGTTCACGCACAAGAGAGAAGTCCCATCTCTACTGAAATTCTTCTCTTCTTGGACTGCTATATTCTTTTTTCCGAAACTTCTTTATCTCTCTATTTTTTATTTGCAGCTCAGCTGTACATGCACAGGGAGTTTTCAGATGGTTTGGAACTGCTCCTATACTCCTAAATCGGCAACTTGGTGTCCAGGTTCAACTGAGAGTGAGGGAGAGATACCCACTCAAAACTGTCTGGCTGCCTTTCTTCTTATCAATTTCAACCGTAGTAATTAGTTTAGGACTTTACTCTTTCATGTACTCTAGCTGCTAGCTCAAAGTCCTTGAGATCTAACTTCTTGCTTGCTGAAATAGCTACCCACGAATGATATAAAGATCTCATTTTATTTTCAAACCCTTCTATCGATTAGTAGGTGAACAAATAAGTTGCCGATACTTGGACTTAAATACAAGGTTTAAAATCTTGCTCTTGCTCCCCATCTTACTATTTCAAAAAAGAGGGATCTCGCTAGATCTCGCCGAGATCTTGTATTTTTTCCCGGTCGACTCGGTGGTTGGTCTCGGCGGCTATGGTCTTTGTAGCCCCCTGAAAGTTGGTATTTACCCTATTTTAGGCCTTTTAAACACAATGGAAACATCAATTTTTTAAAACTCAAACCTAAAATTGTACTTTGACTTCATACCTTATGTAAGTAGTCTCCGACTCTTCGGACCTTAGGCTAGTGTGCTCTATTCCACAATCAACATTTGATAGTCAACACATGACACAACATAATCATAAGAATTTAAAAGACATCATATATAAGAAAGCAACTCTAAATGTGGATGAGGAGGTAATATTCTCTACTCTTTAAGTTTCAATGAGTGTAAGAATGGAGATCCTCAGGCAAAAACATTAAAATCTTTGCTCCTTAGTGTTTTTTCTTCAAAAAAGTAGAGAGAGAGAGAGAGGCGAGATTTGGCGAGATCTCGAGATCTCGGTCGAGTTTTTGTACAATTTATATCTCGGCATGCATCTCGTCACCTTTTTGAAAAAACGAGATATTAGAAGGATCTCGCCGAGATCTTGAACCATGCTAAAATATCCTTTGTTGTAAAGAACTACTTCTATTCAATATCACATGTAGAATTCCCATTGTACTGCTGCTCCATTATATCATTTACCAATCAGCTTTGCTTCACTTTTTGTAATGCATGCGTTTATCACTTGGGCAGCAGTCTATGGTTCTTCATGTATAAGTTGATGAAATGGTAATGGGCTGCTGACATCATATAATTGAACCAAAGTGACTCAACTAGGCTGAACCATATAATTGAATTGTCCCTTGGTTAAACCATCGAACCATTATCAACTAAACATAAACTTGGCCCAATAACTGAACCCCATGAACTGAACCACAAGCATTTGCTCTTGTATTGGCACCAATGACAATATACAGTATGCTGCTCAACACATTGACAAAAAAAAAAGGATAGTCTGTGATCTGGCAGCTAATTCTAGTACATTCCCTCCCCATTCCTTTCATCTTGGCTTGAAAAGATGGAAGACCCTATGTTTGCATCGTTACTTTCTGGGCAATAATAGTCTGTTGGATTTCCAGTTCACTAATTATTAATGTACGTCTATGTATGTGGTTGTTTGTATTTGAGACTGGTGGTATTTATGTAGCAAAAATCTTTCACAATCAAAAATTTTAAATCAAGTGAATATATTATGAATTGGGGGGAAAGGGATTGTTGTTGCCGAGTGTGTGGTGTTTATATTGTTTGAGAAATAAAGCGAGGTGATGTTATCCCGGGTTCAATAACCTTGATTATGGGTCACTATGGGCCCATATGAGTGCTAAATGGTTTAACAATTAAAGATAGTGGCAATTTTGTAAATATGATTAACAATTGTGATGCCTAATGAGTAAATATAATAGAGTAGGAGCCTAATTGGAAGCAATTATTTTAATGGGTGTAATTCTCAAAATAAAAAGATGAAGATTAAGAATCGATTTAATGAAGGAGGGCCTGTTTGCAAATTGAATAAGATAGGGTTTAATGGGATTTGGTTATGTCGTTGCAACCAAATCAAAATCCCCAATAGACAGATCTTAGGGAGGTGAGAACACTACCAGAATTGAGAAATTTTAATCACAAAGAAAGAAGTAAGAAGATATGTGATGGGGACATCAAGACATACAGCCAAAGGAAGAAGAAGACACAACCTTCTTTGTGGTTGGAGGATTAGAAGGAGGAAGAAAAAAAAAAAAGAAAGAAAAGGAAGGCTCGATCCAGCCTTCCCAGCGCTGGATCGAGTCCTCTCCTTCCTTTCTTTACCAAGATTGTGTAGCCCCCACCAAATCTGATATGTTAGTAGTTTTATTTCCTAGGATTTTGCCAAGATTGTGTGGCCCCCACCCAAATTTGATATGTTAGTAGTTTTATTTCTTAGGATTTTGTTTATTTGAGTCTTTAAGTCAATTAGGAAACTAAGTAAATATCCTATTGATTTCTTTTTAGAAAGTTTCTTTGTTTATGAAATGGCATTCCTAGAATATTCTTTTCTTTTTAGTAATTAGTCTCTTATTTATGTAAGGCCATTGGCCACTGTTCCAAAATTATTGAATGAAAGAAAGCCAAAAGCAGCGTCTCTCCCTCTCTCGCAATTCTCTCTCTATCTCGTCTCTCTCCCTTTCACGTCTCTCTCTTTCTCGACTTTCATCTCTCTCTTTTGCTGTTTCTGTCCTCTCTGTTGCTGTTGCACTATTGTAGCCATTGTTCATAGTAACTGGAGATCACCTCCATCGAATAGATCCCACTTGGGTTGCTGCTGAGTTCCTCTTCAACAAGTTGGGCTGTTGCTGAGCACTACATCATCAAGCTGAACCTTGTCAAATAAGGTGGACTGCACCTCTGTTTTGGAGGACTTCGGCTTCTCCAGTTCTCCGCAAATTAGGATAGCAAGAAGGTAAGTAAAACCCCCCTGTTCAACATCCATTAACTGCCTATTATCCCCATTATCTCCTCACTGAAACCTGAAATTAATCTCTGTTTTTCAAGCCATCTATTTTCTGTTATCCTAAAAAAAAATCCTTGCTGTTTTACCTTATTAGTTGACTGATTTTAGAGAACTGCGTGGGTTGCTTACTATGCCTAGTGTCTTGATTGATTTGTGCTAAACGTAATACATATTTGCTGCCATGTTCCCTTCCCCATACCCCCATTTGACGCTTAGGTAGTTTAAGTGTTTTTCATGCTTAGATTATTATTGACGGATGCTGCCTTGTTAATTAGTCTATTATCTTGCATGTTAAATCTGTACTTTGCTGAGCAACTTTGAACCCAACCCAATTCAAGACCTATTGAGTATTCCTTACTCTAGTGGATTGACCCCCTTGTAGGAAACCTAGTTGTCCAGGAACCCTCCCTACATCAATATGACTTGAAGAGTCTCACCCAAGCCTATGCTAGATTCTCTCTAACCACTCTATCATCTCACCAGGAACATCATCTCACTGTAGTCTGTCTCTCATAGAAGAATGGTAAAAACCAAATTTCATTCAAATTCTTAACTCTTTTTTTCCAAAAAGCTTACATGCAGTCCTTTTATAGTCTCGTTTGGAGAGTTCTAGACCCTCATTGTCATTGGGTCTTCCATCTATACTTAATGGTTTGTACATTTCTAAGGACTTTCATTGGGACTCTTTTGAAGAAATTTAATTAATTTTACATTTTCAAGGTCTTTCATAACTATTAATGAAATACCTATTGACATCCCCAAGATTTTACAACTTTAGAAGACTAGATACAACTAACTAGTTAAATTTGTACGAGCCATTTATCTCTCATTTATGGGTCTTCAGATTAGTCTCATTACAATAGAAAACATAAAAATCCCAGCCCATGACCCATATAACCTATTTGGCTTGAATATTTGTGCTGGAACCTCTTTGATCTACATATGGGTTTCATATTTTATTTTGAAGTTGAATCATCATCTGCAACCCACGATACTTACTAGTAGCGGTAAACCCCAAGGCAAGAATGGAGGAAGCTCCTACTTACTAGTAGTGGTAAACCGCAAGGAAAAAATGGAGGAAACTCTTTCAAAACCGATTGACTCGAAATTGCAGTGTAAGCAACAAACATGAGAATCAATGAGGAATTAAAAAAAAAAAGGGGGGGGGGACGTACCTAGTGCATGAGGCTCCTGCCACTGTAGGATCTGGGGAGGGTCATAATGTAGGCAGAATCACCCCTGCTTCGCGGAGAGGCTGTTTCGCAATTCAAACCTTTGATCACTAGGTTGCAATGATAGAGATTGGTGTTTTAATAAAAAGGTTGTTGTGGTTGCTCTCGTTGGAGATCATCATGCTGTTCTATCTAATATGTCTCTTTCTAGTATTGTTCATTCTGCAGGTCTGATTTTCTTCATTAATTCTGTGTTATATCTGATATAAATTTCGTCCTCTTTATTCTTCCTTGTTTTCTTGGATTATTTCACATTATTTACTGCTGTACTGGTTCTAGGGGTAATTGTAGATCAACAGAATCAGGTTGATTGTGTTAGTTGCATCCTCTTTCTTCCTGTGGCTTTGGGTACAACTACCTCTCTTGGAGGCTACTCATGATACCGAGTTTTTGGTTGAAACTCAAAGGAAGTTGTGGATTATCTTCTTGAAATAAAACCTGGGCCTATAATTACAACCCTATATGATTTCGGGGAATTTTTTGTTCAACTTGATGGTTTGCATTGGAGGGGTCTTTCCCTCCTGGGGTGGGGTAGTTGGTTGGCATTGGGAGATGTTGGAAATTGTATACTTTCTGGTCCTTTTTGATTCCTCCCTGTTATCCGGGGAGTGATATTTCTTATTCCTAGCAAAATGGTTTGCCTGACTGTTGTACTGTTGAAAGTTAATTTGTTGAGATTTTTTTTGGTAATGAATT
Source organism: Macadamia integrifolia (assembly GCF_013358625.1). Lineage (NCBI taxonomy): Eukaryota > Viridiplantae > Streptophyta > Magnoliopsida > Proteales > Proteaceae > Macadamia > Macadamia integrifolia. The sequence goes on from NC_056570.1 coordinate 18,801,377, forward strand.
TGAGGCTTGACACTTCATAATGTCTTTCTGGATGGTTGGCATCTTTATTAGTCTGGATTAATATTAATGTTGTATTTGTTGTAACCCTGGAAGGAGTCATGAGTGGTAAATCTTATTTTGCATCATTGGAAATTATTTAGTCTGTTCTTCAAATTTTGGTTTCTTTTGTGACTCACTAGGATGTTTTGTGTTATATATAGAATTAGCCTGACATGGGAATAATTATTATTGTTATGGGAAGGAGCTGTTGGCATGGCTCCTTGTTGAAGGGCCTCCAAACAAATATCTGCTGTTAAGTTTGTCTCGAATTCTTGACCCGTTTTGAAGATTGACCCGCTTTGACATATTTTGGTGGTGACCTGAATGAGAAGTTTTCTGATATCTGTGATGGGAGCAGAGGGGTTGGGCCAATAGGCCCAAGCCTGGAGCCCATCACTGATCTCGTATATGGTTTGATCGGATTGATCGCGACCCAATGGGTCGACTCGCGACTTGGAGTCTATATAATGTACTATTGTCATGTTGAAAAAGTCATTGTATTTTGGGGGTTTATCGAGCTAGGGTTTCTGGGCGAGTTTTCTTGCCTCTGCTTGGGTGTAATCTCTCTTCTACATGGTGAAACATCTTCTTCTTCGCCCGAGGACGTAGCACACCACACTGGTGTGTGAACCTCGTTAAATCTCTATGTCGTGCGGATCTTTTGTCTATTTATTTTTGTATTTCTTGGTGTTTGATCTAACATTTGCCACGTGCCAGTTCTGTTGACAGCTTGTTGAGTTTCACCTTTGGCAGCTTCAGGTTAACTTCATCTTGACCATTGAAAATACAAGGATAGAGGCTGTGACATGGTGAGCCAGAACTTGACATGTGGCTAATTGGGGGTGGGATCTCCCATATGATGGTCAGTTTGACCAAAGATGACCTCCATGTGGGTCAAAAAGGCCTGACCATGTTCCCTTGCAGGAAGTCTTTGCCCTGTCATCATCATCAGCATGTTGTTTTGTTGGAGTTACCTTACGTCAATTATTTGCTAATCATTTAGAAAGAAAAATTTCAGATGAAGCACAATGTAGCATGGTCAACATTGATGGTGATGCAGCGGGCCTCAGTATTCTTGGATTTCATTGCTGTAATTTAGCTTTAGAACCTTGAGTTACTGCTTATTTGTGTATATAATTTTGTTCTTATTATTATGTTTTGGCTCTTTAGCCTACCTGATACATGTTTCAGTTCTTTCTATATGTAGACCGGGAGTCATGTTGAATATAAGAAGTGAAAGGTCTTAATAACATGTTCTTTTCATTGAAATTGTTCTTTGCACAGAATATTGAGTTGGAGAATAAGCACCGGAAGTCGGTGCAGGCAAGAATTCCTTCAGATCCCAATGCATGGCAACATATGCGTGAGAACTATGAAGCAATAATTCTTGAGGATCATGCTTTTTCTGAACAACATGATATAGAGTATGCACTATGGCAGTTGCATTACAGGAGAATTGAGGAGCTGAGAGCCCATTTCAGTGCTGCTTTAGCTTCTACAGGGTTGACTACTTCTCCAGGTGTGAAAGGTCCCGCTCGTCCTGACCGTATTGCTAAAATCCGTTCTCAGTTTAAAACCTTTCTTTCAGAAGCAACCGGATTTTATCATGACCTAATATTGAAAATTAGAGCAAAATATGGTTTGCCTCTGGGTAATTTCTCTGATGATCCGGAGAATCAAACCATTATGGCAAAGGATGCAAAGAAGTCTGCTGAGATGAAAAAAGGCTTTCTGTCCTGTCATCGCTGTCTGATATATTTGGGTGACCTTGCACGCTACAAAGGATTATATGGAGAGGGTGATTCCAAAACTCGTGATTATGCAGCTGCTTCAAGTTACTATATGCAAGCTGCCTCACTGTGGCCTTCGAGTGGCAACCCCCATCATCAGGTTCATTCCTTTGGTTCCCTTGTCATACTTGATTTAGCTTTGAACAAATTTTCTGTTGGCAAATCCATTTCAATTTCCAATTCTTGGTTCTGTTATGATTCTAATCTTTTGCATGGGATGCAAATCCTTTGCCTGTTCTCAGCTTGCAATACTGGCTTCTTATTCTGGAGAAGAACTGGTGGCAATTTACCGGTACTTTAGGAGTCTGGCAGTGGATAGTCCTTTTACTACTGCAAGGGACAACTTGATTATTGCATTTGAGAAGGTATTACTTTGTGCATGATAACTGGTGAGATAATAAATGTTTGTTTTGTTTCTACTGTGTGCCCTTTGATTGGCCTTTTCTTTTACCTGAGATTCACTAGTCCATTATGTAGTTGAGAGTCATGCTGGATTCATTGTATGAAACTTATTCAACTTTAGATGGCTATAGTTTTGTGCGCTGATTATATATATGTGCTGATAAATAGATGTGTAAATGTTGATAGTCCTCAATTTTTTTTTATTTTCAAGTAAGTTTTATGCTTAAATAAAGCAGTGTCATATGTACATTCACCGTATCAACAGTTTGTTATCTGTAGAGAATAATGATCTCTCTGTCTCTGTATATAGATTTTTTAGTTGATTTATTTTTTCTATATTCTTATTTTTAATCTATAATTAGGCTTCATTAGTATAATTGGTATTGTGCATGAGAATGAGTTTCTTAGTTGAGCTTAGGATTATGGAGAACCTTGGAAGTTTCCTAGTGGAAGCTGAGATGGCAGGCTGCTAAACATTGTATCCATAGTTGTCAAGGAGTGCCTAGGAGTCTAGGCTCTTTCTTGGGGCCAAGGCGACAACACTTGTTATTGAAATGTCACGAGTTTACACTAATTTATGTTTATTGTTTTGTTTTTCTGATGAATATGCTTATATAATAGCCCTATGCTTTGTTTATTATATGTTGATTTTTTCATAATAGGTTATTACTAGCCTAATTATATCATATTATATTGATATAGCTTCTATGTTGCATATAAGCATAATTATATAAAATTATCACTGCGATTTTACGTATAGTCATAAATAGCATGCCTAGGGTGCCTAGGCTTGCTTGGTCACCGTGACAACTATTATTGTATCCATTTTTATTTATCTGTTAATTGATGGGTTTCAATTCATAGCACATCCCTATATGATGACAGAAATTTTAGCTGAGAAGTTTCAAAATTCAACAGTGAGCATTATGAGGAGAAAATTCTATTAAGTGGTGAAGTACAGTGCTGCTATGGACCTGGACATTAATGATGTGCCCATTTAGGTCCCTCATCAGATGGGTGGTCTGGATTTGCCATGTCGATTTCTAAACGTCCTAGTGATGTATAGCTATTACATTATGACTCTTCCAATGTAACGCCTCAGCCCCATTAACCGTAGCACAATATTGTCATATTTGGCCCATGAGTTCAAGGCTTTAAAACGCTTTTTGCCATGTTAAGAAAGTTTTTCACACCCTCACCGATCTTCCAAATCCACTGGTACTAAGCTGCTTATTGGTGGGGACCCCTCAATTATCTACCAGATGTGTTCGATACACTTGCCGTATCTTGGGTGTCACATTTTCCTCCACAGGTATATGAACTGTTGTAATGGAACCATATGGATTTCTGCTGAACATGTTGACCATTTGGTAGCCTCTTCTAATTTTGATGTTAGAGTTTAGCAGAGTAGATACTGGCGATCATATTCTCTTGAGCCTAAGTCAGATACTCATGGGAATACTTCTGCCAAGGATCTCCGATCACTGAGATTGCAACCATTAACTGCAAACAGGGCAGAGAATTATAACCTGATTTCAAGGGAGAGCATATGCAACGCCATCACCATCGCTACCCCCTCCTGTGCAACTCCAGACCTGCAATTGTAACCATTAACTGCCAATCCGATCCACCTTGCACCATCAAGGAGCAGTTGGTTTTACCGGAGGAGTTGGCATTCGTCGAAGTGGATTTCGCTAGGGCTTCCAGGTACCTGGTTGCAATATCTCTTTGAGGGCCGAGTGTTGAGAGCTGGTGAAGCCTACAAATTGGAAAATCTGAGCAGCAACCTTCGATATGCATGCCCCCTCTTGAGGAGAGAGGGACCTCTGGTTTCTCCATCGTTTCTGCTCATGACGATGATCTGTAATGGGGAAGGTGATTGCAGAGATTTCATGGAGAAAGGAGAACTGATATCTCCAAAAACCCTAACTTGGGACGTTCAGATCTCTCAAGTTTATAGAAGTGGTTTTCAATAGGAACTTTTAATGGATGGTCCACAGAAAAGGCTGCGACTCAGAGCCTTTAATTTAGAATCTGTCGTATTTTCCTTATCTGTGTACAAATCATTGGATCAGAATATTTTCATAAAATAGGTGTTTATAATCAAGGTCTATTAAAATGTATGTGTACTCTTAAATTTACTGCCACAGCCCTAATTTGTTTCAATTTAAATTTGTACAATGGCATTTTCGTAGTTATATTGTGCAGAAACAAAATTGATTCTGTCAGGTGCATAGTTGTCAAGGAGTAGCCTAGGTGTGCAGGCGGCTTTGTCTGGACTGGTGCCTTGGTCGCCTAGATGCCTTGCTGGTGATGCCTTAAAATTCCTCCCCTAGACCACCTGCTTCGCCTAGGCACCGATTAGGAATTGCCGTGAAGTAGATTTGAATCCAGAATGAAATAGAACTGAGAAATGCACTAAAAAGCAAACAGACTCAGACAGAAAGACACTTATATATTCACTAACTACAGCTATGGTCAGGTGCGTACCAAATGTTGATTCTGATATTCTGTTCCATAATTGATACCATTTCACTGTTACCAAACGCCAATCCTACTCCCAAAATCAGGAAATCAGGAAAAATTAATTCTACCTGGAACTAGCGGAATGGGACTGGGATGGTGTTATCAAACGAGGGCCTAAGGGATCAAATTTGATGCAATTCAAATGAGATACGATGGAGTTATAACTGATTGTGACTAACCAAAAGTAATAGCCGAAACAGGGTTTTGCCTCAAGCTTCAATGAGAAGTAGACTGATTTGGTGAACATTTTAAGGGATGGACATAAAATTATGAGGGATAGAGAAGTAAGAAATCCACCTATGATGCTAGTGGAATCTCACTAGTTAGCCACCTGAGAATCACAGTATCACACCAAGCAATATTGCAAATTTCTCACTTCACATGATCAAATCTTTACTCCTATAAATCGTGGTGGGTGGGGGTTCTTCTGGCCTGACATCCTATATGTAGCATGTCAGAAGGTTCAAATCAAATACTAACATGTAATTCTTAATTCCTGTTACTAAAACCAAGTTAAAACAGACCCTGCGAGAGCTAGATTTCCCTCCTTTTCCTTACTGCTGCATAAATTGATTAGTGAAATGAAAGATTGAACTGTGTTACTGCTTTCTGCAGGTGTTTCTAATATTTAAATGTGTAGTGTAGTATTGCTGAAGATGTTGCTTCATTTGTTTAGTTGCCACATAAATTCTTTGAGGTAGTCTTCAATTTACATTATATCTGTTGCAGAACCGTCAGAGCTACTCACAGCTACCTGGGGACACACAGAATTCTGTCAAGGTTGTCCCATTGCGAATGACTGGGAAAGGAAGAGGAAAAGGGGAAGGAAAGGTTTTATTGAAAGATACTAAACCTGAAGTCACTTCCAAAAAGGAGATAACAGCTACCATACAGGAGACTTTTAAAGCATTCTCCATTCGATTTGTCCGTCTAAATGGCATTCTTTTCACACGGACTAGGTCTTTAACCTCATACACGAAAACTCTGCTTCTACTTACATTTAGAGTGATTTGGCTTACGAACTAATTATGTCTGTAAATGCTTAAGTAACACTTCCTTGTATTTTCCTTTTCATTGTGTGTTTCTTCAGCTTGGAGACCTTTGGAGAAGTCTTCTCTTCAGTCACCAGTGATCTGCATGAACTTCTTTCTTCTGGGCCAGAAGAGGAGCTAAATTTTGGTTCAGATGCTGTTGAAAATGGTCTTGTCATTGTTAGGCTTGTAGCGATTCTTATATTCACAGTACATAATGTAAATAGGGATCTTGAAGGGCAATCATATGCTGAGATATTACAGCGTTCATTTCTACTTCAGAATGCATTCACTGCTGCATTTGAGTTTATGGGACACATCCTAAAGAGATGCATACAGTTGCAGGATCCTTCATCAAGTTATCTTCTACCTGGTATTTTGGTTTTTGTTGAATGGTTAGCTTGTCGACCAGATATTGCAGCTGGCAATGACCCCGAGGAAAAGCAAGCCGCTGCTAGATCACTCTTTTGGAAAGAGTGCATAGCCTTCCTAAACAAGCTAATGTCAAACAGATTATTCTTTGTTGATGATGACAAAGATGAGACTTGTTTTTTCAACATGAGCAGGTATGAGGAAGGGGAAACTGGCAACCGACTTGCATTGTGGGAAGATTTTGAGTTAAGGGGGTTCTTGCCTATTGTTCCGGCACAGCTAATATTGGATTTCTCGAGAAATCATTCCATTGGCAGTGATGGTGGGAACAAAGAGAAAAAAGCTCGTGTACAAAGAATTATAGCTGCAGGAAGGGCCCTTGCAAATGTAGTACGGATTGATCATCAAGGAATTTATTTTGACCAGAAGCTGAAGAAATTTGCTATTGGTGTTGAGCCTCAAATGTCTGAAGATTTCATTCTCTCTAGTTCAGATATAACCATGTCAAATGAAATGACACCAGATACTACTGTGGATAAGAAATTGAATTTGGGTATTGTGCACTCAAAAGCACAATATGTGGAAGGAGACGAAGAGGATGAAGTGATTGTGTTTAAGCCAACGGTTGCTGAGAAACCTGCCAGCATGGTTGCTCCAAAGTGGCCCTTGTATGAGATCCTTGAGCCTACTGAAAATGCTTCGAGAGGTGAATGGAATAGTTATATGGGTACTATTTCGGCTCCTCTTAATAATCTTTCATTACAGAGTGCTTTGGAAGCCAGTGCTCAACCATCTGCTTCTTTTGCTAATATTGTCCCTCAGCATCCGCAACCAATTAATATTAGTGCTTCAAAATGGCTTGCAGAAGAACAAGATTCTCTTGCTAATGGGATTATGAATCTCAGCTTCGCTGGCAATGGGACATTTCCCAAACCTGACATGCAGGGTGCCTTTGGTGTTGTACAGTCTCATGCGCCTTCATTTACTCTTCCTCCTGTGAATGCAACTGATGGAAGTATGTTATCAGGTGCAATAAAAGCCCCTGAGGCTGAGATACCATCAAAATTCGATTCAATCATGTCTTCAGGAGCAACTGCTGATAGTCTAATGGTGAAGCCATCGTCAGCCTTGCCACCAAATTCAAGGAAGAGCCCAGTGAGTCGACCAGTTAGGCACTTTGGGCCTCCACCAGGTTTTAGTCCTTTTCCTCCCAAGCATTTTGATGAACCCATGGCTGGTTCAGATTTGAAGAATGAGAATTTACCAATGGATGATTATAGCTGGTTGGATGGATATCAGTTGTCATCTACGGCCAAAAGCATTACACAGAACTCTATGAATCACATGACAAATTTGACCCCACATCTCATGAGCAGCAGTGCCTTGACTGGGGCAATCAACTTCCCTTTTCCTGGAAAGCAAGCTCCTAATGTGCAGGTGCAAGTGGAAAATCAGAAAAGCTGGCAGGAGTACCAGCTTCAGGAGCAAATGAAACTATACCAGGGACAGCAGCTTCAGCATGGGAATCAGCAATTTACTCCGCTGCCGGAGCAATATCAGGGACAGTCTTTATGGGCTGGTCGTTTCTTTGTGTGAGGTCTTTGTCAGAGCATAGATGGTAAGATATTGCTTGTTCAGTTGTTCCTGCATTACTTGAGATTCATGGCATTTTTCCCCTTTTCCCAAACTTGTATATGCTGAGTCCTGGGATTGAGCCCGTCTCCACCCTCCCGTCTTGTATCCCCACCTTGCAGCCCCACCCCCACCACAAATGATGCATCCACCAACTTCATCTAAAAAATGAAGTATGACTGCTGTGTACTGCTTTTTGCTGATTAAAATTTTTCTTTGTTCTTGAGGTTGCCAAGAATCTGTTATGGTGATTGCCCTGCAGCCTGGTGCACCTGAATTCGGCCTCCACCTTTCCTGGAGCCCTTTCAATGTTAATTTCTGTTGGAACTTGGATGGTCTTGGAGTGCAGCGGGCACCTGCTTCTGATACAGGTGAGTCAGGCACTCAACTCTAATTTACTCATGGACCTTGGCTTAATTTTTTTTTTTTTGCTTCCCAAATTTAATCCAAGTATTTTCAAGTAGAAAGCTACTTTATCTTTGAGTGGGGAACAAAGGAATTCCCCTCGTGGATGTGGTTGGACTGAGAATTCAATTATTTTGTTTGCAGCATGTGCCATGCTTTCCAGACCGGAGAAACCCAGATTGTGAAAGGGATAATAATGATTGGATATTCCTAAGAGTAAGTAAATGCCTTGTCAATGGGTTGGAAATTCATAATGTTCATCAACATCTTGGACGGGTTTGGTGCCTTACGTGCCAGGAAGTGTGGTGAAGTGGGGAATTACATGCTATTCTACTAAGCTGTGGAACTGGTCTTGCTGTTGGAGCAATGGTAATTAGTCATTGTCATCATCACTTTCAGCAGCGATAGTAGGTGGCTGATATCAAGTTAGATACCGTATAGGGTTATTAGAGCTACCTGCCTGCCTGCCTGCCTTTGAGAGGAGCATCAAGCGCTTGATATTGCTGGGAAGGGGGTTTGGTTTTGGAGAAGTCCAATGGGACAGCGTATGATAAGTAATGAACTAAAGCATATAGGTAAGTACTACTGCGTTATAGTTGGTGATGTTGCTGGCTTTCTGGATGAAGTACTACTGTCCATTGTTTTCCAAGTCCAATAACTCGATGGTAGTTGAAACAGTTGGCTTTCATTTCAGTTTGATTTAGATGGATTTGGAGCTTATGTTAATACCTTGATCTAAATACTTATGGTCTGGAATATTCAGAGTGCCATCTTTAATTCTTTTATGATTTCTCAGATCATAACATCGGCTATCATTGGTAACCAAGATATCAAGTTTGGCAGGTTTCGTGTTCTTTGAAAAACCCAGGTTCAAGGAGTGGTGAGAGAGTGAGACTATAAAAATCCCACTATTTCCAAAAAAATTCCCACTATTCTCCAAGCCTTTTCTTTCTCCTCACTGACAAACCCAACACCCACACTCTTCGAGCACCCTTAATAAGAAAACTTGTGGGACCATGCCATGGGCTGGACACCACAACAATTACCCCTCCAGATCCGGATCCTCTCTGATGACTTTCCCTCCGACCTCTCTCTAATTAGAGTTTAGGGCCATGCAATCCTAAGCGCGCCTATATCTGATTATTATTGGAGGGATGGTCATTTCAATCCTCTCCCCTCCATACTCATGATAGCTCTTTTGTACTTCGTGCTCACATGGTACTTATACCTTGGTATTCTACATAGTTCGTACTTCTCTTTTGCTGCCTATGGTCATAATGCTTCATATTTCTCCTTTGGCACTTGGTCATTTCTGACAGGATTTCCATATGCATGAATTTTTTTCAAATCTCATCAGTTGATTCTCCAGCACATCTCGTATACAATGGCACCTAATATCGATGTTTTTGGTTTCCAGTGTGATAGGTAGCATTCTTACTTAAATCCAGAGTACTTCGACTGTTCTACTTCATCACATATCTAGATTGCTTAAGCCTTACTCTTGAAGAAATATCTTTCAACCACATCTCTTTAGCTGCATACTGAAGTTATGTAGTGGATAGATCACAACATATTTTTGCAGCTTAGATTATCATGAAATAACTCTCCGAGCAAATGCATTACTGTTCAGTGATCTGTTCTAGGATTGGCAGGAAACTTACTAACCACTGACGACATATCCAATACATGGCCTTGTGCATTCCATAAAATATATGACTTACCTACAACCGATGCATCGGGAGCTTTCTCCATTTCCAGTTTCTCCTTCTCACTTGAAGGGAATTGCTTAGAGGTCAGCTTTAAGTGATTGGCGAGTGGTTTTCCTTACTAGCTTAAGCATATTTCATATATATATGTGGGAAAATGTAGGGTATGCCGTTGATATCAAGTATGCTAGCACCCATTGTGTGTCTCTCTCTTTTTCTTTTTTCTGAAATGACCTTCATATCCTTCCTGAATGATACTCCATCGTGTAATCCTATTGGTGCTATCTGCTAGCATACTTGATATGCCAAATGTTTAACAAAAAGGACCACGTCATTGGTAGACTTGAGCTTG
>NC_056570.1:18812614-18817255 GCF_013358625.1 Macadamia integrifolia
TTTTTCTTTTAAGGTGGACCGAATAATTTGGTTTGGCCCGATTTATTCATGTTTTATAATCAAATTAGAAAAAATCGTGAATTTTACCATTTTTTTTTATTCGGATTCGGTCAGAATATTTCATATAATTCGGAAAAATTTGGTTTGGCTGAATAATTCGCAATTGCTAACTAGGGCCGCTAGTAGGGTCAATATCTACCTACTCCTACACACACTCATCAACATACGCTTGCATACGACAGGATTTAAGCTCACAACATGCCTCCCTTGGGTGTCGGCTCTTTAAGCCGAAGCTGGCATTACTAGCCTAAGCTAGTGTTCATTGCAGTCTTTAACTTGAATACACTTGTTTTGCACTGTTTTCCTACTCTTTAGCAAGGGTATCAAAATCTAAGCAAAACCCTTTATTGGAATTGGAATTTTTTGAATTGAACTGCACTGTATAAAAATGATCCAATATTAGTTTTGTAGGTCATTTTTTCAGTTCGATTCGGTTCAGAATCGCAAAACCGACGGTTAAACTGTAACCTGTTTCACTGTTTTGATGGGTCTTTACCCAAAATAAGAATAAACATGTTTTGGTTAGTTGCTTCTGTGTTTGATTCTTTGTGTTTTCATGGGATACTTGACATATTTCATTTTTGTATTTATCCCTTACCAAGAACAATTACAAATTCCATCATCTTCTTACTGCAAGTCTCAAAATTCAACTTTCAACTCTTCGAGTCCCACGGAGGTAATTCTTCTATTTTCTCTCCAATATCTATACTTCCTACTTCTTACTCCCTCTCTGATCTCTGAAAGTGAACCAATGAAATACATTACAAATTGAATTTACAAATTATTTTTCAAAATCGACACTATAAATCGCTTGAAAATCAGTTATGAATCGGATAACAAAAATTGATTAGAAATCAGTAAAATCCTAATCAGATGAAAAAAATTCTAATTTCAACCTATTCCTATCTGGTGTGGTTTTGATTTTACCTAATCAAAATGTAAAATGAATCAAAACTAGTTCGATTAACCAAAATCGCACCATTTGACACCCCTACTCTTTACTCTTCAGTAACTTATCAGTTCATATGTTTTATAGTTTTCTTTCAATCACAACTGTGTTCGCCAACTTGGGCTTCTTGAAAATTTTCAAGTTCACCCTCATCTATGGGCATCACATAATAGGCAGAAGGCTTAAGTTTTAAAGTTTGTTTCTTTCCAATAGATTTCTCATAGGAACGCTACTGGTTCTTCTTGAGGCTGTTGAAGAGCCTCCTGCTCAACATTATCATGTATCAATGTCATTTTGCAACATCTTGATAGTGATCTATTGCATTCAAAATCATCGTACAAAAATAAACTATCTTGGAATCAAACGGTTTACTTTATTGAAACTACGATGCATGTTCGATTGGAGAAGAGTAATCCACCATGAAAGTCTAGGGTTATAAACCCTAGTTTTCTCCTTCACACACACTCATACTCACAAAGGAGAGAAGGGAGGGATAGAGCAAACATGGGAGAGGAGAGAGAAGCTTCAAAAAAAATTGTGGCTCTCTCTCCCTTGTGTTGTAACCCGGCAGTCACTGAGAGGGGGTGAATCAGTGAGTCTAATTCCTATCCCAAAAAAACTGTCTGATGTCTGGACAAGAAAAACCTGATATACCTCTCCCTGTTTACACATAGTCGTATGCACACTTAGCCTCTCATAGGCACTTTCAAGTGTGACACCCATTTCATATTCCATGCACTTCAATATAAAATGCAAATAATAAGCACCCACAACACAGGGTTTTTACGAGGTTCGACAATTTACTTATATTCCCGGAGTAGTGCTTGTAAAGGCTTCGTACCTACTCAATATACTACTTTTGACTGCACCCACAATCGGGAGCACCCACACCCAATTTTCTCAAGCCGAAGCTGAGATGACACTCGTAGTACCGGTATAATGTGTAGCACCCACTGCACAGGTGCACCCACTAAGCACTCAATAAAGAATACAGTAAATTTGGGCTTATATCAATGCCCTACAATCAAGCTCTGCCTAGCATATACATCCACAACTAGCTAGCTTACAGTTCATCTACAACTAACCTAGAATGTATAAATTCATCCACAACTAACCCTAACATACATATATGCATATAATGTAAATCAAAGGTTAGAGAATCTCAAAACCAATTGCCTGGGATGACTGGAAACTTATACTGACAAGTTTAGTGCTCACACCTTCTCTCTCCTTGGCTTCTTGCTCTTTAAAGCAAGCACATCCTTGCTTTTTTCTCTTCCTTCTTGGTTTTGAGTTAATGTATCATTAACATACATCAACCATCTCTTTTACCTCCTTTAATGGCCTAAGAACATTTATCATTAAATATTCATATTCATTCAAGGACCAACAAAGAGGGGGAAGTTTCTCTTACCAAAACCTTAACCTTTCTTCACTCAAAACTCATTTTTCTTGCTTCCATAGTGTAGGACTTGAAAAAAAGAAGAATTAGCAACTTGGTTTACCTAAATCCGAGTTAAAATGAGGGAGATATGACCATTTGAAGTTGGAGCAATGAGATAGCCTGAAATGAAATCTTCGTAAGAGTGGTGTAGGCTCCGCTGGCGGAGCACGCAATAGGGGTGAAATCTGACCGTAGATCTCATATAAAAGATCTTATAATATAAGCCATCCGATTAAACCAATGGACAATAGATCCAAACCATTAGATTTGAATCTCGATGACATCATCATGACATATGCGCTGACATCATCAGAAGTGTTGTGGGCAACGGATTGGCTACATCAGCGTATATTTCGGATCTATGTCGGCTTAACCCATAAAGGAAAATCATTTAAAGACCATTAGATCTGGATCTATATGATCTACTTGATCCAGATCTAAGGGATTGGAATCTAAGCTTCGGTGATGATGCACATGCCACACACACTAGTCAATGCAATATGGTGTATCGTCAGACCATTATATCTAATACACTTCACCAATGAGGAGCTTTGGATAAGTATCTTCAACGCAAGCTCTTGCACGAAACGTCAGATCTGAATCTGACCTACGTGGCTCAATCTGAGCTATGTATTAAGGATCCCTCTGATTCTCTTATATACACATAAGCCCCTGCCTTCATGTTTCCAGTGCTAAACACCCCTTATCAACTAAGACCTTCAAAATCTCAAAATTTCATAAATGCCCTTAAAATTTTAAAAATAAATTCCAAAAAATCCACCCAACACCGAGAGCATACTGATGAATTTTTTGTTTGGATTTTCGAATCGGCTTTACGGAAACACTTATAAATTTTTCATACGATATCCGATCGAGATGAAATGAAGTGCTTTGGAACTGTAACTGGACGCTCTATAATTTCTCAGAAGACTCAATCATCTGACTCAACCATGTAAATAGACCAAAATGCCCTAGACCTTTCTAATGACACATCTTTCTCATACGGAACCAGAACGCGATGAAATCAGAACCGTTGGAAATATTGGATTTTTTTTTTTTGTATTGTTACATGGAGAACACTTCCTTTAAAAAATTCATCTTCAATGTCGAAACTACCCTCGACTGCCACAAATGCTGTAACTTCTTCATACAGTATTGAAATGTGACAAAATCAGATGTACTGGACTAGATAAATTATAATCTATATTTTTCATGAAGAAATGATCTTCCAAAAATGTATTTTTCACTGCTGAAAATGCCCCCGAGCGTAAATAGGTCAATTTTACCAGTTTTGACCCAGAAACCCGCATCACATACTAAGGATGTATCAAACCATTTCATGCATACCAAGCGGCTCTGTTATCTCATCAGTGACACTGGACATTACCATGTCATCATTTTCATCCATGTCACCCAAACTAGCCACGTCATCACCACCACGTGGCTGGGTTGCCAACAAGGACAACCATAAAACAACACCTTGTCCCTTTTATAATAAAATCCCTATTAGGATTTCCTCTTGTGGTCCAATTATATTTCTTCAACATAAGGCCAAATCTTGGTGTAGATCCGTTTTAAAAATTGAATAACTACTTTGCTTCTAAAGTGAGAAGAGGTAGAATCTAAAGAGGATTTCTATCTTTTCTATTATGGGTGATAATATAATCAAAGTATATCTTATTCACTATCACAAGTAAAAAGATAATTAACTATTTAATATTCCCAAATATTGTCATGCAATATTAACTCTTTAATTTGCACATACTCAACAAATATGTTAGTAATCCCAATACCTTCTTGACCATCTTTTGGGTCATCACTATAATATCTAGTAATTATACTGACACTTAGATTTCCATATTTGACATCATCAAACAATACATAAAGTTCTTAGATGATATCCGGCCATTCCAAGGCAATCTCTCTCTCGGTTCAAGGCATTTTAGATGATATTCGATTTATCTCAAAGGAGTTTTCAAGCTGTAGTTTTTCCTTTATTTGTAAGGAGTCCTACTTTGTAGCCGATTCCTTAGCCAAAAAGGTCATGTCTGAAGCATGTAGGGCCATGTGGCCGTTAATCACTCCGTGGTTGAAGGATCTATGTAACCCTTCTTCTTCGTGTTCCACATGTATTATTGAATAGCCCTCTTTCTACCCACCAAAAAAAAGTAAAAAAAGAAAGAAAAAA
>NC_056570.1:18817275-18863489 GCF_013358625.1 Macadamia integrifolia
AAAAAAAGAAAGAAAAAAAAAAAAAAGTAATTGAAGCTAAAAATATGAATTATATTATTTGCGTGTAATGGTGAAGCTAGAACCCAATTTAATCTCTATCATCAATGGAAGTTACATAATGGTTTTAAAACCACCACTAGCAACATCCATCTACTGATGTGGCAATGTTTAAGTTGTCAAACATTTGTCTCTTTTATTTTCTTAAATCTCTCTATCCGCCTTTTAAATGAGTGTAAGTAGGACCAGTAAGTAAGACCGATGTTGACACTTGAAGCGTAAATGTAAGTGAATATACGTGCAAAGGATCTGAATTCATCCGATTTGTGTAATCTTGGTCATTTATAATTAGAAGAAAAAAAATGGAGAAATATATATATATATATATAGAGAGAGAGAGAGAGAGAGAGAGAGAGAGAGAGAGAGAGAGAGAGAGAGAGAGAGAGACCTTGAATTAAAAGTGTAGTAGTACAACACAATTTGATATATCCCTAGTTCATTCTTAAGCAATCTTCTAGTCCATACTTTATTCTTTCCCTTTAAGATAATCATACTCATCATATCCTTAAAAAAAAAGTAAACATTGACTAAATAAAGATAATAAGACTCTACAACAACCCCCCTCTCGCCCACACACACACACACAAAAAGCATCCACTAGGAGATTTTATTTCTCAATAACCAAACCCAGCCCCCCACCCCAAAAAAAAAAAAAAAAAACTACACTAACAATCAAACCACCCCTGCCCCATCTTGTCTCCCCCACCGACACATATCCTCAAAACAAGAAAAAACCAAAACTAGCTCACAAGTCTCACAGCCTCTCTCTCTCTTAACGGGTACAGGGTTCACGTGCCACCCCTAACCTCGAGTTGGGCACATCGTAAAGTACCCTATGGTTCTGCTGCTGCATGTTCGCTATCACATTCAGCACCGAATTCACATTATCCGGCGAACCCGCCATGGCCAAGCAAGTTATACTCCCGGCCGTACTGTGTATCAAAAAGTTCTCTGGCGGCATTGTCACGTTCATTCCCGTAAAATGGAATGTTATCTTCGGCGACACCACCTGCTGCGAATAACAGGTGTCGAACCCACCCAATGCCGACACCGGTCCGGCCTTGACCCGTCGCCGGAACTCGTCTCTCACTGCAATGTAGGCTGGTTGGACCAGCCGGGTGAACACTGTGCCAGAGTCGAAGACGGTTCCGGCACCGGTGGTTGGGTTGAACCCCAATGCGCTTTGTGGGATGGTGACTTGCCGGCGGCCAACACTGATGCCAATCATGTTGACGTAGTAGAGGGAGGACCTTCTTGGGTTGGTGAGAAGAGGGGTGAATTTAATTCGTTGTGGTTGAGAAACCGGTCCGAGCCGGAGTGAACCCGAAAAGTTGGTGGATCGGAAGTCGGGTAAGCAGTAGGAGAAGGTGGATTGGTAAAGGGATTTGGTTTGAGAAAGAAGTGACATGGGGCCCCGCCCGAGTCCGAGCAAGCCCTGAGGCGGCACTGGATTTCCGGCGGCTGCTTTAATGCAGCCGAATGAGTAGTTGGGGACGGGGTCTTGGGCAAGGGCTAACGTGTCTTGCGTGACGGTGGCGGCGATGGTGGCGGAGCCGTATGTGAGGTTAAAAGAGCAAGCGGCGCCACCACAAGTCGGGTTTGGAACCTGCTTGCATTGCGGGGCGGAGCATCCAACGGGTTTGTAAGTTGTTGACTTGGCAGTGTTAAAGACGCTGGAAGAACATCCTACACAGCCGGTGCATGGTACCCATGCAACATCACTGCTTGTGTCCATAGCCACAAACATGGGCTGGGCCGGGGTTCCAAAGTTGGCCCGGACAATGTAGGTTGGGCTTTGGATTATCTGCCGGCCGGAGGCAATTGGGACCATCGATCTCCGACCAACGGCGAGATTGGAGAGAAAAAGGAGCCGAGCTTCGTCTTTCGCGGCCATGTCGAGGATGGTTTGTTCCCAAGAAAGGGCTTTTTTGGGCCGGAAAGGGGAGCATGGGCTGTAGATGTGCATGACCTCAAGGGTGGAGCTATGGTCGGAGGAGCCACAATTAAGGGTGTACCCTTGAGAAGGGTAGAGGCAGAGAAGGGATACTAGGAGGGAGAGGAGTAGAGGGAGTGGTTGAGTTTTCCTCATGATTGGAGGTTGTAGGGAATGAGGGAGGAGTGTTTTACCTTATTGAGGGGAAGGAGTGTGAATTTATAGTGGGTGAGTGAGAGAATGGATGATAGTGGAGTAGTGGAAATGTAGTGTGAGGATAACACAGATTGTATTCTATTTGCTTTAATTTGGAGGAAGGCTATGAGAGTCTCATGGGATTGTCCTTTCCTTTACAGGAATGTGATATTTTATTAAGTGGGAGGCAATGCCAGGGCTTCTAGAATGATGTGGGCTAGATTACTTGCCTTGCGTTTAATGATATACAGTCCCCCCCCCCTCTCTCTCTCTCTCTCTCTCTCTCTCTCTCTCTCTCTCTCTCTCTCCTTGAGAGGTGTGGTGGTGGTGGGGATACTGATAGAATTAGGAGTTGATGAGAATCTCAGTGAAGAAATTAGAAGAAATTAATTATAAGTTGGGTTTAATATAAAGAGAGAGAGAGAGAGAGAGAGAGAGAGAGAGAGTTCTTGTAGTGGGACTAGTAGCCCCACAAGCTTGTCAGTGAGCAATTGATGTGATATTTTATTAAGTGGTGGGTGGGTCCAAGAGCATCATAGTGGGACCTAATGTAAAATGATTTTATCACAATGTCCAAAATTCCCGGTTAGTAGAGATGCATAGAATCCCAAGATTAGTATCTCATCCCTCATAGGATTTCGCATAGGCAGGATTAGGGATGTCAATTCTAGGCATTACGCCATGAGACCCGATTGAACCGTTTGAAAAAAATCTAAAATTGGCTTGATCTGTTTATTAAATGTATTGAGTTCACGTCCAAGTCGAATATTATTCGATCACTCTCAGTGTGAAAATCTTATTTAACGGTCACTTATCTAATTAATAGCTTGATTCAGTTCAAAATGTTTAAAGTATGTTTATTTAGTCCAATTCATATAAAGGTTCTTTTGGAAATAAATGTCTCGTTAACCAGGTTAATCCAGTTATTTATAGCTCCATTAAAAAACTGGTACCCAATGAATTATTTATATATGAGACCATATCTAACCTGTAAGGACCAATCATGATGTGATGCACTTAAGTACGGAAGATCAAGTAAGGAAAGCTGATTATGCCCGAGTGATTAACACCCTTAGACAGTCATTTATTTTCTCCCAAATTAATATACAAGACACTTATATTCACCCAAAAAACAAAAAAACAGGACACTTACATTAAAGCACCCAGAAAAAATTTATAAAATAATTTGGATAAATAGAAGTTAATTCATGACACCCCCCCCCCCCCTAATGTGTTCACCATTACAATAAATATTGCATGCTATTCCTTACAAAGCTTGTTCCATAGGATCCGAAATATAAAAATCTATAGAAGGTAAGTGAAAGCAAATCAATTATTGAGCTGCGTCACTGTACTGCCAGTTTTAACTTTCAAGGATGGATTATTATTGTCTAGCTTATCAGGCAACATCAGACTCTCTCTCTCTCTCTCTAAGTCACGTGAAAGGTGGTGTGAAGAGAAAGTACATTGATGGGGCATTGTAGCAGTCTACTTCATATGTTTAATATATTTACCATAAGAACTTTGATGATTAGCTTTTAGAAAGGTAAAACACATGCGAGTGTCATTTGGATCTGTAATTGATCTCCCGCCGATTAAATTTTTAAGGAAAAGAAGAAGTGAAGAAGGTAAAAGCAAAACCACTTTATAGTATTGTTTATATTGTTGTTATGGGTTCCTTTGTTTCTTCTCCCATTCTCAATATATTTGCCAATTGCCCATCCAAAAGGAGAGAAACAAATTAAAGACAAGACTCTTGTGACAGTCAAAATGAGAGGTGATCTTTCACGTGACATGTCACATGTTCCACTGGTATCACCCCATTATCTCCTCTTCTTTTTTTTTGGTAGAACATTATGTCCTCTTCATGTGATACATTTTTTTTTTTAATGAATAGGCTCGATCGAGATTGGCCTGATCCGACCACTTAATATTCCTTACTTGAAGTGATACAATTTAGTGGTCAAAAGAAAATTAGTGTGTTTTGAAAAGAAAATTGATACCGCACATGAATCCTTAGTGGAATGTTTTTTTTTTTTTTTTTCATTCTAAATTTAAAAGCAGAAGATTATATTAAAAGAAAGTCATAATTAGTGCACGAAGCTCTCGATACAATGAAGTTTGAGAGGGGCATTGTGTAAGTAGTCTTACCCCCTACTTCGTAGGAGAAGCTATTTCTAAGTTTTGAACCTATGATCAAAATTAATGTAGGGGCATAAACTAATGAATACAAAGAACATGAACGAATCTTGGTTGCTGCCAAGTAGTTGGCAACCCCTGGTAACAGACAGAGAATGAAATCTTATTGGTAGGGGTGAAAAATTGTTGCTAGCTACTTTGGCTACAACCCGGGCAATAGTCAATTTTTTTTTTCAAAGAGAACAAATGATTGAAGAAGCTTACCCCACCTTCGACATTGCCATCAATAGGGAAAGACCCAATCCAACAAAAGACTAACCAGAAAGCTAGTATCTTGGTCTGTTAATACAATCAATTCAAAATTCTTCCATGATGGATACAGGAAAGCAGTCATAGAAGAAGACATTCTAGACTTTGCACCCTCTTTTACTAAGAGTTCGCCTTAGGATTAGTTTCTTGGTAGCAATGCATGATCTCCTATAGAAAGAATTAAGGAAAGGCTGTAAGGATAACCATTGTTTCCAAAACAAATCATGGACTTCACTTTGCCTAAACTGACAAGACAATTGCCACAGAATCACACTCAACCAATAAGTTTATCACTCCAAGATCTGCAGCCCTGGATAAAACAACATAAGAGCCGAAATTTCCACTACAAAATCTATTTTAAGACCAAGAAACCCTTTAAACTCCAATAATACTAAACCCGCAAAATCTCTAAATAAACCACCAGCCCCTGCCCTATCAGGACTACCAAGGGAGCAACCGTCAATATTCAGTTTGATCTAGCCTGTGGATGACTTACATACAAAAACGTCACTAATTTTGGATTGCAATGGGATTTCATGGCCTTTTCATCTATCTCTCCTTGATCTGCTCTAGTGGTGGAAACGCAATGCCAACCATCCAGAGATAGAATACCTTGGCGAGGGATATGAACCCCCACACTGTTGAGTAACTGTAGCCTTAGGATTTTGAAGACGAATTTCCTCCCAAGCAAATAAAATAGTAAAACTCTTGATGTGATTAAACTCCACACACACCGATCATCAATTTGAAAGGGAGGAATTTTAACAGATTTAACATTGCTAAAAAATACCTTTAAGAAACTCCGATGATACATTTGGAAAACTCCACCTAAAATCAATGATAAAATGTGAGACCATAGAATTAAGGTGCCCTGAAACAAAGATGCTTCCAATCCTGATGATTCTTCAATTGATGCGTCATCCAAATATCTATCCTTCCAAAAATCAACTTTCCTACTACCCTCACTCTTTCCATTTTGAAAGTGAAATATCAAACATTCTTAATACCTGGCCAAATGGAGGATGATTTGTAACATTTCTTGAGCAACCTATATTTATTTGCAAAGTGTGCTTTAAGAAATTTCCTCAAAGACAAGTCATCATGTTTAATTTGCCAAGCTAATGTGGAAAGAAAGGTATTATTTACAACACAAAATCTTCGATTACTACTCCACCTTCTGACTTGGGTCTATAAATAATTGTCCATGTTATAATAAACGACTTGGGAGAGTCAATATCACCAGACCATATGAAATTCTTCATCTATTGTTCCACCAACTAAATTAAACTCAATGACCACTAATACATAGAGTAATTATGAATTGGCATCCTAAAACCACAGACTTAACCAAATCAATCTGCCCAATCATATAGAACAACTTGTCCTTTCAACCCAACATTTGTTTCTTTATTACATCCACCATTGGAAGCAAAGGTCGTCTTCGTACCCCACCCTTAAAAATTTTTACCTCCATATATTGGGTAAGAAAATTACAAATAAGCACACATAATAAACTAGTTAACTAGCAATATGTTGCTTTCTTGGGGTGACATTGTGCTTAAAATAGCTTACTGTTACATACTCAGAGGAAGATCGTGGGAAGCTGATGGTTATGTTGTAAGGATTAATGGGTAGTAGTTATCTTAGTAGATTATTAAGTAATTGTTTTTTCTATTTATTAGTATTTTTAGAATGAAATAGAGAAATTGAAAAACCTTAATTAATTTTTTTATGAGGATTGAGGCCCAACTCCCTCCTAATTAGCCAAATCTCATCCCTATAATCTCTCCTCAGAGAATCCTATCTTTTCTCTTATGAGATAAGAGGTTGGCATCCTCTTAATTAGCCAAAATCAATTATTTTCTCTTCTTTGTCTCCACCTCTTACATTCTCTCCATCTTAATCTCTTTTATGCACGTAACAAATGGTATCAGAGCCAACGATTCCCCAACAATGGATAACCCGTCAGAGATCATCGAGGCCATTTGTGAAAATTTACGATGAGGCATTAGTAACATCATTGTAATATCCAAAACAATGATGAAATATTTTCAACGTGTTCAAGAAGACTTGACCAAGTTGAAGAAAGAAGATAACCCGTCAGAGATCATCGAGGCCATTTGTGAAAATTTACGATGAGGCATTAGTAACATCATTGTAATATCCAAAATAATGATGAAATATTTTCAACGTGTTCAAGAAGGCTTGACCAAGTTGAAGAAAGAAGTCAAACACCAAATCAGTAGCAATGAAAACAAAAACAAGTGTAAGATGGCTTCAAAGACAAGAAGAAAATCGATCGTTACACCAACCAAAAAAATAAAAACTCAAAGTGAATCATCCACTTAAAAAGTGCCCTAAGCAATATAGTCAACTTCGAGTTATTTGTAATTAACAAAAGACAAAGATTCTCAAGTCAGGCCTGATATCGTAAAAGTTAGTGGTATCTATGAAAAATAATGAGATTAAGTTGCAAAAGCTGCAAAAGAATTTTCAATAAGACGTTGCTTTTGTCGATTGTTATCAAGACACGGAAGTGGGTTGTCCACCGCTGTTCAACTGTAACAAATTGAACCTTAAGGACAAGATTCTTTGAAGGGAAAAACATTGTTACATACTCAAAGGGAGATTGTCGGAGGCTGATGGTTATATTGTAAGGATTAATGGATAGTAGTTATTTTAGTAGATTATTAAATAATTATTTTTCTATTTATTAGTATTTTTGGACTAAAATAGGGACAAGTTGAAAGATCCCAATTAATTCTCTTATGAGAATTGAGGCTCGGCTCTCTCCTAATTAACCAAATCTCATCTCTATAATCTCTCTTCAGAGATTCATATCTTTTTTCTCTTATGAGATAGAGGTTGGCATCCTCGTAATTAGTCAAAATCAATTATTTTCTTTCCCTTGTCTCCATCTCTTACATTCTCTCCATCTTAATCCCTTTTGTTCACGTAACACTTACTCTTTTCAAGATTAATTTGTTGGCTCGAATACTCTTGGTATTTCTCAAGATAAGATTGTTTATACTTAACATATTTAAAAGCATTTATAAATAAGAAAATATCATCAGTAAGAAGAAGATGAGAAGGAAGTACCACACCTTAAGGTCCTTCATAGGCATATCATTCACCAATCTACTGTATTTTCAACCTGATGTAATTTCAAAAGCAAATATTTCATAGACATATTACTCACCAATCTACTATATTTGACGTCATTGGTCTTCAAAGATTAAAACTTCTTAAATTGTGGCTAGAATCTTAAAATTTTCCTCATTTGCCCAACCCACAACAATATATGTCACCAATTTTGATAGTTTTCTTTTCAATTTGGTGATTATAAGACTTTTTCGAATCACCATGGCCAAAATCTTAAGTACATATTGTTCTAGAGGAGCCTTTCGGGGATTTAATGAAGATATATTATGCTTGATATATGAAATACAAGTTTTTAAATTTTATTCATGATCAATCATCATGTAGTAATAGGTTATTCATTCAATCATAAGAGAGGCTTTTAATTAAGCTTACCTAAATATCCACATGCAAATCCTCTTAGAGGGAATAGTTCTTGAGCTCTAACAATCTACAGGAGAGAACAAGAATAACTGCAGCAACACTTTACAAAAGATGAGTGGAAAAATCGTAACTCACAAGAGAAAAAAATAGAATCTCAAAATTGCATTAGAGAGAGGGAGACTGCTATATGCATAAGGACTCCTCTCCCCTCTCATTTTTCTATCAGTTTTTCTTTGTATATCTCAAATTTTTTATCAATGTCTCTCTTTTTCTTATAAATCCACTTATATCTTCCAAGCTTGACACCTTGAAGTGGATCAACAAGACTTTAAACTTGATTGGAATATATAAAATCCATTTCTGAGTGCATAGTTTCTTTCCACTTCTATGTATATATATATATATATATATGGATTTGAATCTAATAAATTAGAAATTATGAAGAATTTTTCTTTCTCTTTTTCTTCATCCACAGGAAGAGTATAGTGTATAGGAGATCTGTGAATCTACTGTCTATTGCACTGGTTTGCAGCTTCTGTTTCAAGAGCAAACATCAGAAAGTCAGTGGTTCGACTCCTGTCACATGGGTGTGTGAGTTTGTATTTAGTGTGTTCCCCCTGTTAGGGACATGTTCACACTCCTGTAATTGGTTTTAATGATAACAAATATATAAAAGTAATTCATAATTTGCCTTCAAGTATTGTTTTGTAGAAACTTTATATCAAAAATCAAATTTAATGAATGAAATGAAAATATGAAGATCGGCTTTGTCAAATGGTGAAAATAGAAGCCCAAGAAATAAAGAAGTAAAGCTAAAAAGAGAGCGGGAATATTAAACCTCCAAGATTAAAGAAAGTACATAAAAGTATTAAGATCTTAGACTATCAAGACTTGAAGTTATTCCATACAGTAAGCAATACACGAAGAATATCAAAGACCATTTGCAAGATTTTTCAAGAAGCCTTGAAGATCTTAGCTCAATGTAACAATGCACACACCATACACAAGCACTCCACTACATCTTATAAGCATACATTACTTGTAGCATCATTTAGTTCATATTAACTTAAAATCACATTAGGAAGTACTTATGACCAAGGGACAAGACCTAAAAATTATTACGAACATGTTAGGTATATTATGTCCCAAGAATTCATTGAGAAAACATCAATGACTCTATTCAATGGAATTTTAAGCAATCTTAAATAGGTATTAGAAGATGGTCTCTTCATTAAAGTTGTAGATATTCGAATTACGAACCCAACAAACTTAGAATCGGGCTAATTCGAGTTTGGACAAGAAAGTTATGTCCGAATACTAAAAAAAGGTCATAGGCCTATCAAAAGTTGGGAGTTACCGAATGGCGATCGACTGGTGCCCTATCAATGGTTCTTTAATGGCTAGCTTTGCCAATGAGTATTTTTGGACGTCAATCGGCTCCTATGATGGTTGACCGATAGATGCAAAAAGTCGTCGTTTGAGTGAAATTTCTTGCTTACTTTTCATCCATAATCTCACTTATAAATACCTCTAATATAACTCATTAATTAACAATGAATCATAACTTTGAAGGAGCATTATTTGAGCATTAGAAGTAAGATTGATTTATACCATCTTCTGAGTTCATGTTCTTCATTTTTCATTCAAGAGGAACTCAAGGTTCTTTATAAGTCTTCACCTGTAAGTATTACGAAGACTTCAAAGGTGCATTCTTTTATATCATTGTATTTTATTCATGCACTACACAAGAGGTAACTCTAAACCTTTCTGTTCCACTTTGAATTTATTTTTATCCAAGAGTTGGGTCAGCTCTAGAATTTGATACCTTGTTTACACTATGTTCTAGATCATACTTAGATAAGTGTATATGACCCTCTCATCCTTAAGAGATTGTAAGGATCTTCTCATCCTTGAAAGAGACTGTAAAAGATTCTCTCATCCTGTAAAGAGAATGTATAGATCCTCTTATCCTTAAAAGAATTTATAAATGTGATTTCTCCATGTCTACTATACTGAAAGAAAAGAACTAGTGGAATACTTCTTAAGAGGATCTTGAAGGGAGTGACCTAGACTCCTTGAGTTAAACCACTATAAAATTCTTGTGTTCGTTGTGTAATTGTATTTACTCATTATATTCTACATTTTTATTTACAATCACATATTGGAGACTTTAAATAAACTCCACTAGCAACCTCTTCAACCCCCTTTAGGTTATTTCAACCCCTTCTCCCTATAATTCCCCTTACCTTTAGTGTGCATGAGTAAAGTCCCATTAGCAATTTATCAGGAATTAGCACAAAAAAAAAAAGGAGATCTTAAAATCCTCCCACTACATCAAGGCTCATGTGGATGTCCAATTCCAACATATGTAGGATTTTCGGTCACTAACTCAGTTGGTAATTAAAATTTAATCATGAGACAACTCTTCTATAACCATAGGATCAAATAATGGTGCAATATAATCCTCTTAAAAAAATGTCATATGTTTCCGAATCACTTTTTCTATGCAAAATTGTAGTAATAGAATCCTACAGTGCTTCTTGGGTATCCTAAGAAATACCACATTAAGTTCTTGTTTTTAATTTATCTATCTAGTACTCTGGCATATGTTATGCAGACCAACACCTTAAAGTATCATAAACTAGGATTTTTCCTGTGCCATAACTCAGAAATATGTCTTGCAAATTCATTCAAATCCCTATTTGGAATATAGACTATTGTCTTTAAGCCATCTCACCAAAACTATAAAGATAACTTAGAATAAATGAACATTATTCTAATATATTCTTGAAACACCATTTTGTTTTGGTGTCCTTATAATAGTTAATTGAGAAGTTATTGTACTATGTTTTAGGCAGTCCCTAAATTTATCTAAGTACTCTCCTTCTCGATCTGATCTGAGAAACTTTTTACGTTTATCTAATTAATTCTCAACCTTGACACATGATTCCTTTGATCATTTTTATGCATCAAATGGACGTACCCATTTGCATATATAGACGCACACCTTAAAGGGTCGTAAACTAGGTTTTCGCCTATGCCACAACTCAAAAATGTGTCTTATAGAGTCATTCAAATCCCTATTTAGAATATAAACAATTGTCTTTAAGGAATATCACCAAAATTATGAATATATTAAGAATAAATAAACATCATTCTAACATATTCCTGAAACACCATTTTATTTTGGTGTCCCTATGATAGTTAATTGAGAAGTAATTGAATTATGCTTTAGGCAGTCCCTAAATTCATATGATAAATAATTTCTTCTTCGATTTGATCTGAGAGACTTATTACATTTATCTAATTCATTCTCATTCTCAACACATAATTCCTTTGAACTTTTTTATGCATCAAATAGATATACCCATATCTAAATTATAATCCATAAATGTAATGAAATATCCATAACTATTATGAGCTTGAATATTATCGGACCACACTCCTTAAAATCAATCAATTCCAACAAATTACTTGCTCTCCCGCCCTTCTTAGGAAAAAGGTTTCTTGTTCATTTTTCCTTATGAATAGGTCTTACAAGATAGGGTTTACCTTTATTGAATCCAAAGATTCATCCCTAACCAACCAATTTTTTTCATTCCTCCTTAGTATGACCTAATCTAAAGTGTCATAAATATGTGGAGTTTATATTAACACTTTCATTTACAAAATTTCAAAGCATTGTCTAAACATTCAATTTTTTTAAACAAATTTTAAGAAAAGATATTAAACATTTTTTAAATATCCAAAACTAACAAGCGATTCAATGTTTTTACCGAGCACTGAGCAAATCGGTGTTTTACCAGGTCACGCTGAAACAAATGAAACTTTAAGCTCTCTCTCTCTCTCTCTCTCACACACACACACACACGCACACACACAAAAAAGAACGATGTTTTCTTATACATTTCTTATCTGCAAAATCCATGTCTCCAATGTTTCCATCCATTGATAACTCTTTAATGGGGCATATATATGATTTGCAGGAGAGGTCAAGAAATCCTAGGACATTTGAATTTTTTTGACAGCCATGGATGTTCTGTGTAAATTATTAAGAGAGAGAAAGAGAAAGGGCTGATGCACAAAATAGGGAGAGGGACCGGAGATGATGCTTGTTTCTATCTTCCATTGCCAACGATTTGCACGTCGCTGAATATAGGCAGTAAAGGGAGGGAGCCAAGATTAATGGAAGGGTTTATACTTAATACTTTATAGGATTTCTTTTTTATTTTTCAAACCGAATTTACTTAAGGACATAAAAATTGAGGACAACTGTCAATCTCAATTAATTGTAGACTAATGCTTGAATGTACCATCATAGCCTATTGCTACAGCAAAGATTTCGGATCTCACATGAAACCCTAAGTCAAAGCTTGTAAAGCTTTAGGATCCACAAAGCAATTCCACGATTAACTAAGACTAAGAGATGGGTTTTTAGCTTGCTTTCAAAAAGAGATTAGAGGACCAATATTACTGTTTGTGGTTAATTATTTTAGTTGGTCCATGGACTATGGGTTTATCGTGAAGAATAAACACACCTGGGTCTTGGTCTGACGGTTTGCAATGCTTAGTGGAGTACCTACTTGAGTGTTGGTCATTTGATCAACTCCTCTAAAGTGTATGGATGCTTAGTTTGCACCACTTTCCTTGCCTTCACGATGTATGGCCATGGCCCCCTGTTGACTCCTTTTTAGTTTGAAGTAGCAAGCCTTGCGACCGGCTAAGGTTATGGATGGAGCAAGATTGGACCGGAAGGTTGCGGCGAAGTAGGGGGTGAAGTTAGCATTGCTGTACTCAAGGGCGGCAATGACGGAATGGTCACTGAGGGGAGTGGCAGCGAGGTCGGCAATGTCGTCGACAAGGAGGAGGTCAGAGTCAAGGTACACAATGCGTAGTTTAATGGGCAATCTAGTGCCGCACGAATGGAGGTGGAGATGAGACTGGCCACAACGAAGTCATCAAAACCATACACTTGGAATCTCAGGTATGGGATCAGCCTTGGTGGAAGTGGAGGCCACGAAATGGAAGGCAATGGGTAAGAAAGAGTGTTGGAGTACGGAAAGGATGGCTAACATTGATCCCATTATGTCATTGTTAAATACATCGTCAAAACTAGGGAAAGGGGAGTGTAATTCCTTCAAAAGTTTGAATTCATATGTAATTTCAGCAAAATACAAAGGACCCTTCACACTGGACTTATACAAAAGGTTGATTAATTTGAGGAGTATTCTTGCTGGTCGATCTTCAATGAACATGTCTGATTTCTATGGTATTAATAATAGCAGCAACAATGAGAGAAACAGACAATCGACTTCAGTAAATAAGATGAAATGTAAAAGAGAAAGTGGGGAAAGAGTGGCTATCTCAACCTAGATTTCTCACCCACAATTATCCCGACTGTTTTAAGCAATTGACTGTAATTTTCTTTATTCAAATCGATTCTACTAAAATAGAGCCTACAAAATTTGAAAATATTCTAATGAATCTCAATCAAGTAAATGTGAGCATAAATGAAATCTTTTGTATAAGTCCAGCGTGAAGGTTGCCAAAATCCAAACAGATTGAAATTGACCTAACTTTTTTTTGCTTTGGTCAAGTAGAGACAAATACGTTCCCATCCAAAAGTTGCATTCTCCACATCTGTACTTCAATCATCATGACCGTTTAGGATAAATATCTAAAAAGTTGTGTAAGGTTCTTTGGCTTTATGGGAATCTAATTTGCAAACTGGACTAATCATTATCACTGGGCTTATTGTAAAAAACATGCACATCCAAAAGCAATAACGGAGTCCGGATCAGCTCCCCACATGGGGAGAGGAGATATCATCCTCACATGGGATCCCATCATGAATCGCGAGACAAAACCATCAACGTAACATTGACCCTTGGTTTGATATTTTATAAACAATGTAATCCCATGTGAAAAAATCACCATGTGGGGAGAGAATCAGACACGAACCAGAAGGTGATAAATAAGGGCAGACCTCGCAGTGTCAAACATTCAGATACGGAACAAACGTACACACACGTATGAAAAATATAAGATGGCCTATCCAAAGATTAAAAAGGAATAAGATAAACAAGGAAAAAGGACTGCCGACAAGAGGAGCTCAAAAAAAAGAAAAAAGGATCTGTAAAATGTAAAAACTCAGGGGATAGACCGATAGAGGGACTTCTAGTAATGGGAACAAAAGAGCCCACCCGTGAAATAATGCCCAACAGAAAAGGTGGGTACAGCCAGACGCTGCATGTGCTATGGCCTATGAAGTAGCTTTTTCTATTTTATTTTGTCTATAGCAGCATAGAGCCTCACTGTTCTCCTTGACACTTTTCCCTGCTTCTGCCCATTCAAGTCGGCACAGAGAGAGAGAGATTGCAAATGTCATGGTGTGGAAAAGGGCATTGTTTGCGGCAGCTGCGGTGGTGTGGTGAGTATCGAATGATCAAGAGTATCTAGGCATACAAGCCGAGGTCATCTCAGCCATCCGACGCCCATCGCACCGTCACATTCACTACAGAGGATGTTTTCACCTAGAAAAAAGGTTGATGGAGCTGGGCTAAGCATGAATTTAATGGATGATACGGATCGGTGGGTATCGGTCAGTTTTGTCCTTTTTTTTTTTAAGTACTAATTGTTTTTACTATTTTACCCCTGAAAAACAATTTGAATAATCTATCTGGATTGGTCAAGGATCACAGATCAGTCTCAACCGATACTGATCTGATATGGCTGATACGAGACTGATACTTGAAACCATGGGGTGAGCGACCTTTATGTGCCCTTCAGATCACTGACGAAAACAAAAAAAAAGGTTCACCTCTCAACAATGCAATAAATTGTGGTCCAGAATCCACATTCCCTATCATTCTACGCAAAAAAGTTTGATATATCAAAAACAAAAAATTTACAGGAAAAAAAGGTTAATTCATGGGCTACTGCTTTCTTCTCTTTTGGAGTCTCGGGTCACTGCATCTTCTCATTGACATGTTTCACCTCATCTACATTTAAATAAAAGGTTTACATGTAGTAATTTAATCCTATAATTATGGAATTTGGACTTGCCTAGGCTTCACTGTGAGAGGTCTCAATAGAAAGATGATTGCTTCAAATAATATTTTTTCCTCTTAACTGGACTAGTAAAACTTAACACTAGGAATCTGGTTTTGATGGAAATGTGTGCTTCAAGGTTAGGTTAGGGTCCAGTAAGATTGGATTCTGGAATCTGGACTATGTCTAATATCAGACAACTGGTTTGGTTTTTATGGTCAGTCCCATCAAATTGAAATTCAACATGTTTAGGGGCTTCATTCCATCCAGAACAAAAGATATTCACCTGCTGTAAACCTCTTCCCTTCATTAAAACCCTGGATTGTGAACTAGCATTTTGTTGGAAATCAGCTTCCACCAATTTACCCATAGTATATATAGTCATAACAATCCATTGATACTAGGTCAGGGATCCAATTATCACCATTAGGATTGATCTGCTCAGAGGGGGGGGGGGGAGAAACTACTAGTTTCTTGCCCAGAATGTTAATCCAAATATACAAATCAAGAGCTAGCCATGCAAATATCAACAGAAAAAGAAAAAAATACTATCGCAACCACTGGAGCAACCAATGATTCAAGCTTTCCAAGACTCATTAATTATCTTACAAAACTGAACAAAAGGTAAGTAACAATGCATTGACAAGAATGTAGTAATCAATAAATGTTGTATGGGCTTATCGAGTGTTGATATGGATTGTTTTCTTTCCATACCTTAATTTCTTTTCTCATTTTCAAATATTTACCTTGTCCTTTGTATACAAAGTTCTCCCTATGGTGATACATTGTAAGAAGAAAGTTCCAAAAATTAGGGTAATCATGTTCATCTTCCAGCTCAGCCAGTACTAGTCTGTTCCCAATCAGGAATATTTGCGGTAGCCTCATTCACCATTTTTACGAGTGTGACCTACAGACATAATCAACAAGAAAATCAACAAATAAACTGATAAACTAATTTTAGCACTCCACTCCCATAAATTGTCTACAACCTTTAAACAAGAAAATCAACAAATAAACACACCCATAAATTAGGCTTGTTATAGTAAACCCCAAAAAAATAAAAGGCCCACACCTATAATACAACTACCCAAAGGTCAGTTTCAGTCCATTGGACTACCACCAACACCTTGTAAGCCTCCCAGGCTTGCACATAAACTTCATATGGTATTAATCTCTGTTGTAAAAAACAAATCCTTGAGTTTTGTAGAAGAATAGAAGTAAGCCAAATAACAACACTTGCAGGGATGCTAGTGGCTTCTTATCATTAAATCAAACAAAATTCAAAATATGAAGCTTCAATGTTGTATTGTCTTGAAACTTGTGAAGAATAACAAATTCAACAGAGGGGATGTTCACAAGATGAGAGGTTGCCTCCTTGTCATCCAAGGCACATTTTGCTGCACCTGAACAATTGAGGTTGTATCCTCGTAAGAAACATTTCTTCTTCTTTTTCCTTCACTTATTGTTCTTCCTTCAATAGGCTTAGGCATTTCATTGTGAACAGAAAGCTCTTCTGTGAGGACTACTGCTTCTTTTAAATTTTAAGATCCTTCATCGACCAGCCCTTGAAGAACTAATGTCTATCGTATGTGAGAAGGAATTAGGGTGCACATTTTTTTTGTCTCGATCAACTACACTCTTTTGCGCTTCCAACTATTGTCGATTAACTTTAACAATGCATCTCTCTATGGCCTTAAGCAGTCACCTCACTCCTGGTTCAATCGGTTCTAGAAGGCAACACAGAATTTTGGCTATAGGAAAATTCATGCTGATCACATCCTGTTTGTCAAACACAAGGGTGATAAAGTTATTGCACTTATCGTCTATGTTGACGATATCGTAATCAGACGCAATGATGACATGAAATCTCCTCGTTAAAAGCTGAGTTGGCTTCAGAGCTTGAAACCAAGATCTAGGACCGTTCAGATACTTCCTAGGGTTTCAAGTAGCCCAATACAATAAGGGAATCTTCATTTCCCAAAGAAAGTATGCCCTAGACATCATCAGTGAGACAGGTATGCTTGAATGTAAGCCTTCAGATTCTCCTATAGAGGTCAACCACCAACTCACTGCATAGGGGAAGATTCAGTGGATAAGGAGAGATATCAGAACCTTGTAGGAAGACTGATATACCTTTCACATACTCGGCTAGATATTGCCTATATTGTAGGGATTGTTAGTCGGTTCCTCCATAACCCAGAGACAGTACATCTTGAGGCCGTCTATAGGATTCTGTGATATTTGAAATCAGCACCAGGAAAAGGTATTCTATTTTCCAGCAATAACAATCTGAAAACTGGGTCCTTTACTGATGCTGATTGGGCTGGTTTTATTGATGATCACTGTTCCACTTCCCGGTATTGCAAATTCCTTGGAGGCAATCTGGTTATATGGTGACGCAAGAAGCAACAATAGTATTTTGATCCAATTTAGAAGCAGTATCACGAAATGGCATAGG
Source organism: Macadamia integrifolia (assembly GCF_013358625.1). NCBI lineage: Eukaryota > Viridiplantae > Streptophyta > Magnoliopsida > Proteales > Proteaceae > Macadamia > Macadamia integrifolia. The sequence continues at coordinate 18,834,939 of NC_056570.1, forward strand.
GTATATGTGAGCTTATTTGGATGAAAACACTATTGGATGATTTGGGGGTGACATCTGGAGGGCCTATGAGGCTATACAGCAACAATAAGGCAGCAATTAGTATAGCTCATAATCCGGTTCAACATGGCAAGACCAAGCACATTGAGATTGATACACTTCATCAAAGAGAAGATTGAACAAGGCTCAATCTGTATTCCATTCGTCACTTCCGAGAACCAACTACCTGATGTCTTCACAAAGGGGTTGACTTTTGAGTCATTTCATCCTATCATATTCAAATTGGGCATGAGGAACATCTATGCACCACCTTGAGGGGGAGTTTTTAAGGATTATAATTGTTAATGTGTGCCCAGATTCAATGTATCACATGTGTTAATTGTGTTTCCAGGTTCAATGAATCACATGAATGATAAAATAAGAGCAACCCAGTGCACGAGGCTCCCGCTACTGTAGGGTCAGGGAGGGGCAAGTGTACGCAGCCTTACCCCCTGCTTCACAAAAGAGGTTGTTTCAAAGCATTGAACCTGTGACCAACATGTTACAATAGTGCAACTTAACCGTTGTGACAAAGGCTCACCCACTAATGAATCACATGTATGATGTATCACAAAATATGTGTTAGGATTAGGATGAATCATCCTCATCTAAGATACCTTATTCATATTATTTAACATCTATAAATAAAACGGGCTTCTATGAATCATCCACAAGCCAAATCATTCTCCTAATCTTCACTTCTCAACAGAAGCTGATAATAGAATTTGTTTATGCCCATGAAATGTGTGAATCAGTGAATTAGATGAGGTACATAGGTTAGTGAGAGACTCACCAAGCCCATGGGTGAGAAAGGCCTTTGTCATATCCCTATCTTTCTTCTTCCTCTTCTTCCTTCCATCTGCTCACTTTCATTTCTATTTTACTTTGCAACTGAGTGTTATTGTGAGGTATCAATGCTACTGTGAGTCTGTGAGTGTGTTTTAATACTGTTGAACATTCATTAATTACCTGTGGTTAACTAAAAAGTGGATTCTGGAAGGCACTATACAACCCTGCGGCACTTTCTGTTGTAGGGTTTTCTTATCACTTATCAGCAACTTCAATGGAGGTTTCTTTTACATCCAACCAGTAACCTGAATCCAGCTTTTGGTATGTTACTCCCCCAGTCCTCAGTTTCCTTCGATCGTAATTTCTTGTTCATCCAATGGCAACATCTTTAGGTACTGAGTTTCTATTTCTGAACTCTTAATCTCTAATTTTGAACTTTTCCTATTTCTGAACTCTTAATCTCTAATTTTGAACTTTTGCTATTTCTGAACTCTTAGTTTCGATGTGGCTGAAACTTTTGAAGTGTTAGTCTTCTCTAAGACCCCTAAATTTGACTGGACTGCTATCCCCATTAGAGTTGGTTAGTTGCTATTTTGGTGTAGTGTGTAGTTGAGAATCAAAGAATAGGGAATGATTCAACTTGTCAGTCATGACAGAGGTCTTCCTTATTTATAAGAAGATAACAATCAACCAAATAAGGAAAGTAGGGTAACACTGACTAAGCATCCCTATCTACAAGACATACTACGGTAAATAATAAGACTTAACTAAGGTAAAAATAAAAATAACTACGGTCATCTCAACACTCCCCCTCAAGTTGGTGCAATATATCGTACATGCCCATCTTGGAGACAAGAGGATGAAATGCCTTACAATGAACAGCCTTGGTAAACACATCAGCTAACTGATTTGCAGTACTAACAAAGGGAATACAGACAGTCCCTTGGTCAAGCTTCTTTTGATGAAGTGTATATCAATCTCAATACATTTGGTCCTATCATGCTGAACAAGGTTATAGGCGATTCTGATGGCTGCCTTGTTATCACAAGATAGACGCATAAGACCTTCAACATTAACTCGGAGATTACTCAATAGGCTCTTAAGCCAAACCAGCTCACAAATCCCTTAGGCCATTGCGTGATATTCGGCTTCAACATTAGACCAAGGGATCACTTCACCAAGTAACAATGTTCCATCCAAGGAAAGTACAATAATCGGAGGTAGAAGTCTGATCATCAATAGATCCAACCCAGTCAGCATCAATAAAGGCCTCAATCTTCAAGTTCCCCTGATTAAAATATAGAATACCCTTCTAGGAGTGGATTCAAGTACCATAGGATCCGATACACAACATCCAGGTGAGGTGTCCTGGGATTTTGAAGAAAATAGCTAACAATACCCACAACATAAGAAATATCAGGCCTGGTGTGGGACAGGTAGATCAGGCGGCCAACAAGTCTCTGGTATCGCTCTTTATCAACAGAGTCCCTCACTGCAGTGCTCAGCTAATGATTAACCTCCATAGGGCATCTGCAGGCTTGCACCCAAGCATACCTTTCTCACTAAGAAGATCCAAAACATACTTCATTTGGGAAATGAAGATACCTCTGTTAAATCTAGCCACTTCAATCCCAAAGAAATACCTAAAGAGGTCCTAGGTCCTTAGTCTCGAATTCTGCTACTAGTAAGGCGTTAAGGTTGGAGATCTCCTCATCATTGTTACCAGTAATCATAATATTGTCAACATAGACGATCCAAGCAATGACCTGGTTACGTTTTGCCTTTGTGAACAGAGCGTGATCTGCATGACTCTATCTGTATCCAAAGCTTATCATGGCTTTCATGAACCAGCCAAACCATACCCTAGGAGACTGCTTAAGGCCTTACAATGACTTCTTCAACCTGTAGACACACCAAGCACTAGAAGGAGTGATAGAGCCAAGAGGAACATCCATATAATTTTCCTCTTAAAGATATCCATTCAGGAACACATTCTAGACATTCAATTGTTGAAGATTTCATCCTAGATTTGCAGCAACAGATAGCAATGCCTGATATAGTTCATCTTTACGTTTCCTGGTAATCAATCCCATAGGTTTGGGTGATCTCTTAGCCACTAAGCGTGCCTTATATCACTAAACTATCCCATTAGCCTTCTGCTTGATTGTAGACACCCACTTACACCCAGATAATTTATTTCCCTAAGGAGGAAGAATAAATTCCTAAGTACCATTTTTATGTAATGCCAGCATTTCCTCAACCATTGTAACCTTTCACTTCGGATCATTTATGGCTTCCTTCCAGCCCTGTGGAATAGACACAAAAGATAATGAAGAAACAAGGATCATTTATGGCTTCCTTCCAACCTTGTAGAATAGACACAGAAGATAATAAAGAAACAAAGGCCCTATAGGAGAGAGATAAAGATGCATAAGAAACAAAATGGGAAATGGGATGCTTGGTACAGGAATGAACTCCCTTTCTAATAGCAATAGGAAGATCGTCCATTATAGGAGCAAAAGGTATAATATCAAGTATGGGAGGCTTTAAAGAAGTAACAGGTATAATATCAAATATGAGAGAAGTATTACCTAATACTGGCGAATCCGATGGAGGTGCTTCAGAAGGGTATGGCTGGATACCAGTGGTGTCTTGCTCTTTAGATACCCGAGTGTAAGTGATCACATCTGTGTCTTGCTCTTTAGATACCCGAGTGTAAGTGATCACATCTCTTACATGTTGATTTGGTGGCTCCCCATGAGCAGGAGGCATACCCTGAATAAGAGACATATCAATAACAAAAGGATGCACTTCCTCAAATCTCTCTCCCTGAAGAGGTGGCGTGAAATACACCTCAGACTCATGAAAAGTGACATCTGTGGTGACATACAAGCGGTGATTAGGAAGGTGATAACACTTATACCCCTTTTGAGAGGCCGAGTAACCAAGGAAGACACACTTTAGAGCCTGAGGATCAAGCTTGGACCTTGCAGGAGAGGAATTATGGGAAAAACAGACACATCCAAATACCCGAGGAGGAAGACTAAAAACAAATGTAGAATCAAGGAGAAAACAAATAGGGGGCTTAAAGTTAAGTGCACTAGAGGGCACTTGGTTAATAAAGTGGGCAGCTATAAGAACGGCATCACCCCAGAGAAATTTAGGAACACCAGTAGCAAACATTAAATCCTGAGCAACATCAAGGAGATGATGATTTTTGCGCTCTGGAATCCCATTTTTTTCAGGTGTCCTAACATAAGATATCTGGAAGAGATCAAGGTATTTCTGAAACTCCGCCTCTATATACTCAGTGCCACTGTCACTACGAAGAACTTGTACAGTGGCATAAACTGGGTACGAATCATGGCATGGAAAGATTTGAAACAAGAGAAGGATCAGACTTATTTTGCAACAGAAATACCCATATCAGACAAGTACAATTATCAATAAAAGTAATAAACCAAAGAAAGCCATTCATATCAATTCGTAGGAGGACCCCACAGATCTGAATGAATAATGTTGTTCCAAACCACAATGTTTAACTAAAGTAGGAAAAATGCAACGTAAATTATAAAAAGAAGGATGTCCTAAACGACGGTGCCACTGGTGGAGTTGAAACAGAGAGTATGCGCTGCCACAAGAGGAGGCACAATTGGTGGAGAATCCAAGTAGTAGAGCCCATTACGGACTCTTGACCATATTCAATCTTTGCACCCGTCACCAGATCCTGAAAGGGTAATGGGTGGAAAAAAAGTGAACAGAACAATTCAACTCCTTAGTTAAACGATAGATGGAAACTAGGTTAGCATATAATTTTGTAACATGTAAATCAGATGGAAGAGAAATAGTAAAGGTACAGGAAATGGAACCTTTACCAGATATGGGGGGACAAGGAACCGTCATCCATATGTACGTTACCGAAACAAGGAATATAAGTATGGAAGACCTTAGAGCTAATTGTCATGTGATCAGTAGCACCCGAATCACGTAAGCATAAGGGAGAATGAGAGGAAGAAACAAGGAAACTACCTATTTGAGCAAGGTTGGACACAGGAGAAGGAGCAAGAGAAGTTCCTAAATATGTCATTAGTTGCTTGAGGGCAGCCATTTGATCCGGAGAGAACGGTGCAATAGTAAAGGCACTGTCAACAGACTCGAATAGATGAACCTGAGGGCCTTGTTTTCCAGTTTTGCTATTACACCCACCCTTTATACGACCGTGGAACTTCCAGTATGTTTCCCTCGTATGGCGAGGGCGACTAGAATAATCACACTGAATAGTTTCCCAAAGAGGGGCAGAACCCTTAGACAGTGTTTCAACAGTTGAAGTAGTCAATATAATATAGTGATGATGATCCTCAGATAGAACCAAGTTATATGCCTAGAGAAGAGTCGGAAAAGTCTTGCAACTCAAGATCTGTACCCTGATCTGATCATATTCAGGATTAAGACTTGTCAAAAAGTCATACACCCATTCTGTTTCACGCTCGTTCTGAAGTGAGTAGCATCAGTAGGACAGGCCATAAGGATTGGGCATAGAAATCCAATTGTTGCCATAGGCTACATAAGGTGGAATAATAAGCTGAGAGAGACAACCCTTTCTGAGTGGTGGAACGAATAGTAGGACGAATCTAATAGATTTGAGCATAGTTCCCCCCGAGAATAGGTTTGCCTCTCTGCATCCTAGAGATCCTTAGTAAAGTTGAATAAAATAAAGCTCAGGCTGGTAGCAGGCTCCATAGAGTTGATCAGAAAGGACATAAAAATGGCATCATTGGCTAACCAGGTGTTAGTGCCGGCAGGATCAATCGGTTGAGGAGTCTCTCCAGTGAGAAAACCGGAGAAGTTCCCACGAATAGTAAGAAGGCAGGCACAAGACCACGTGATGTAGTTCTAACCATTAAGTTTGATGGGTCCCGAATGAAGAGTGGACTGCTTGCTTGAACGAAGACCATCACAAGGCCTAGAGGAGGCAACAACATTCTTGACATCATTACTTATTGTAGTCATAGCATAGAGGAACATGTGGGAAAGATGCACAGTAGCAACATAAGTGACGATGATACTAGCAGAGAGGCACAGCAACCAGAATGGACACAGCAAAGAGGAACCAGCAGGGTTGCGCAAGCAGGTGCAAGAGGCGTTGGCAGTAGGCGCAAGCAGGAGCAGCCACAGCCGCAAGCGCAGGTACAGGCATGCACAGGTGGTAAAAGGTTTAGGCAGCAGAGGGCAAAGGCAGCAAATGGAGTAGGAGTAAGTGCAGGCAGGCAGAAGCAGTTGTAGGAAGTGGTAGGCAATGGCAGGAGTAGGCGCAAGTACAGATAGGCAACGGTAGGGCGCAGGTGCAGGCAGCAGCAAGGAGAGAGAGGGGAGGCATGGGCAGGCATAGGCAGCGACATCGCAACGACTACAGAAGTAGGCGCAGTGGGTTAGGGTTAGGTTTGCATGGAACGGGGTAGGTCTACCAGGCTAGACTAGGAGGCGAGGGCCCCCAAGGACAGAGAAGAAACCAAAAAAAAGAAGAAAAAAGATTTTAGGGTTTTTGGCTCTGATACCAAGTCAAGAATCAGAGATTAGGGAATGATTCGACTTATAAGTAATGATAAAAGTCTTTCTTATTTATAAGAAGATTACAATAAACCAAATAAGGCAAGTAAGGTAACATTGACTAAGCATCCTTATCTACTAGACTCATTATGTAAATAATAAGACTCAACCAAGGTAAAAATAAAAATAACTATGGTCATCTCAACATGTGTTTTTCTGAATTTAAAGCACATTCTGTTCTTCCGACTATAGGGATTTATCCTGCTGTTTTGTTTCCTGTTGCTGAGTATTAGTTACAATACCCTTGCCTCAGGCCAGTGTTTAATCCAAGTCCTGAAAGATCTTTGTCATTAGCTTGCTGTTAGGTCTGTTACTTCTTGTTGCTCGAAGTAAGTATCGAGCCTATTATTTGTCAGTACTTGTAATCCTAGTGTAGGTTAAATTTTTCATGACCTAGTCCCACATTACAAAAACTCTGATCTTGAAAACATAAGTATCCATTTCCAATTATAATTGTAGTTCTTGTTTGTAGAATCTTTTCTCGAACCCTAAACTATATTTGTTACCATTGTAACAGAGCCAAGAGAACTTTGTGTTCTTACATCTTTCCTCTTTCTCTCATCTTTTATCCCTCTTCTATCTACTTTCATCTTCCTTATCCCATCTCTCCCTCTCCCATGCATCTTTTTTTCTTTTTTTAAATGGATCCGTGTAGTCGACCCCATTAAGTTGGGATAAGGTTGAGTTTTTTGTTGTTGTTGTAGAGCCTAGAATCTATTCTAGTACCCTGAATTGCATCAATTTGTATCAGAGCCTAACCAGGTATAATTGTACTTCTTGTTTCTAGAATAGATACCCATTTTTCAAGACCAAAGTTTGCTTAACCAATGGAATAGTTGTTTTTTATTCATAGAAGAAGGCCAAAGTGAAAATTTCATTTCACATTCCATGTTGGAGATGTTGTCTAAGATAAATGAGATCATCATTGAATATGAAAATAATGTCTACTTCGAATTTTCATTTTCTCAATACTTTGTGTCTATCATGAGATGTTTGATTCCTCTAAATGCATCATTAAAGTTGGTCGATATTGGTTGAAAGCACAAAAGAATGGTTGATCACAATAGAGATTTGTGCATCCAAAAGGCTTCTCACATACGACAGACGTAAGTTCTTCAAGGACTGATTGATGAAGAATCCTCAAAGCAAAAAAGAAACTATGCCTATAGAAGAGCATGTTGTCCACAATGAAAGTCCCAAGTCAATTGAAGAAAAATAGAAACTAGTGGCAGAAGAATGAGAAGGAAGGGAAAAAAAATAAAGTCTAGTATACTAATCTCATATGCCATGCTCAACAGCTCCAAACTCTTTAAAAATCTCATATTTTTTTACTCAAATCATCTCAAATGATGGGAGGTGTATTACATACATAAATACCTTCTAAAATTCCTAAATTAACTCATAAAGAACTCTTAATCACTCTCACACACTCAATAAAGTAAATAAACTCAAAACATAACTCTTACAACAACAACAACTACATAGCCTTATCCCAACAAAATGGGGTCGGCTAGATGGATCTTTGCTCTCCAATCAACTCTATTCGAAGTCATACATAATAAAAGGTCTATGCTATGTATGTCTTTCCTCACCACTTCTCCTATGGTTATTTTAGTCTTGCCCTTGGCTCTTTTAGATCATTTAATTTGAATCAAATCACTCTTCCGAACTAGAGCATCCCAAGGTCTCCATTGGACATGTTTGTGCCACCTCAAACAACTCTCTCGTAGCTTTATCATGAATCAGAGGTACTCCCAACTCAGCTATAATATGGTCATTCCTTATTTTATCTTTCCTAGTTTTCCACACATTCATCTTAACATCCTTATCTCCACTACACTTAGTTTATCTGTATGAAGCTTCTTAACTGCCTAATATTCTACACCAAAAATCATAGTCAGTCATATGACAATCTTATAAAACTTTTCTTTAAGCTTTAAAGGAATACACCGATCACATAACACTCAACACGCACCTCTCCATTCCATCCATCCTTCCTATTTTAACCCTTTGAGAAACATCATCTTCTATATTCTCTTTATTTACAATTGAGCCAAGATATCTAAAACAATCACTTTGAGGAACCTCCCTCATCAATTTTCACCACTTCATTAACCGTCCTAGTGTGGCTAAGGTTACACATCATATAATCTATCTTTGATCTACTTATCTTAAGACCTTTTGATTCCAAGGTTGATCTCCATAACTCCAACTTCTGCTTTTGTCTCATCCATCGAAACAATATCATCAGCAAAAAACATACACAAAAGAACCTCATCATGTATTCCACTAGTTAAATCATCCATGATAAGAGCAAATAAATAAGGACTTAAGGTTGATTCTTGATGTAACCCATTTGTAATTGGGAATTCACTGCCTTAACCCCTCCACCGTTCTTATGCTAGTCACCACGCCATCATACTTATCTTTAATTATGTCCAAATATTTACATTACACCCTTCTCAACTTCTCTTCTCTAATATAAGCCAAATTAACTCTCTATGGACTCTATCGTAAGCTTTTTCTAGGTAAAAAAAGATCATATGGAGATCCTTTTTGCCCTTTTTATATCTTTTTATGAGTTTGTAAGTAAGAAAATACCTTCCATCATGGATCTTCCTGGCATAAAACCAAATTGGTGCTCAGAAATAGTAGTTCCCTTTCTTAGGTGGGTTTCAATAACCCTCTCCTATAACTCATCGTATGACTCATTTATTTTTATGCCTCTAAAGTTATTGCAACTCTGAATATCCCCTTTATTCATATAAATCATGACTACAATGCTCCTGCTCCATTCATCTGGCATTTTTTTTGAGCTTATAATGTTGTTAAACAACCTAGTTAACCAAGATAAACCACAAAATCTTAAGCTCTTCCACTCTTCTACTAGGACCGGTGCTATAACTACTTCCATCTTTCTTAAAATTCTTTTACTTCAAAGACCCTAATTTGCGTACATATCTACGCAATATGGTGTCAAGATGAGTCATGCGACCTTCTGGGGCCTTATTACTCGAAAAGTCTTCATTAAGTCGGCTGTAGAAATAATCGTTCCATATATCCTTAACGCCCTCATTTGTTATATGCACTCTATGATCATCACCTTTTATACATCTAATATAGTCTAAATCTCTACGCTTCCTTCTCTCATTTTAGTTACTTATAGATAGCTTTTTCCCCTTCCTTTCTGTTCAGATTATTGTAAAGATCTTCATTTATCTTCGCCCTTGCTTTCCCCACAATCTTAGCTTCATTTTTTAAAAATGTATACCTTTTTAGATCCTCTACCTCTTTAGTCCTTTGCCATATCTTAAAACTAACTTTTCTTAGTCTTAATGGTTGCTTGGACCTCACCATTCCACAACCAAGTCTAAGGGCATGACATATACCTTCAGATTCCTTTAAAACTTTTTTAGCAATCTTCTTAATACAAGTCCTCACATCCTTCCACATCGAATTAGTGTCTCCCTCAAAGTCCCACTTTCCTTGTTTGGCCACTTTATTAGTAAATAGGCTCTTTTTTATCTAGCAATTCTGTATAATGAGGCACTAGGACCACCTATCTATGTTGTGTGGTCCCGGGTATAACCTTACAGTTCTTACAAAACAATTTGTCGGACCTTCTTACAACAACTCAGCCTTATCCCAACTGCATAGGGTCGGCTACGCGGATCCTTGCCCTCCAATCAGCTCTATTCGAGGTCACACTTGCGACAAGACCTAAACTATGCATGTCTTTCTTCACTACTCCTATAACCAATAAGCCTGACCCTTCTCTTTTAGTTCCTTTAATCTGAGTCAGATCATTCCTCCTTATTGATGCATCTCAAGGCTTTTGACATGGCCATGCCACCACAAGCGACTTTCATAAAGATTATTGTGAATCATTCCCATAGTTATCAAGGTGTAAGGTGACCCAAGGTGATGGAGAATGAAAAAAAAAATTGAGGCGCCACCTAGGCAACCAAGGCACAACTCCAAGCTGAGCTTCCTAGATGCTAGATGGCACCAAGGAGACATCTTGACAACCTTGTTCATTCCTTACTTTATCCTTCCTAGTTTTTCTGCACATCCTCATCTTTGCTACACATAGCTTATCTACATAACGCTTCTTAACTGCCCAACATTTCACCTCATACATCATAGTCGGTCGTACAACTATCCTATAGAATTTTGGTTTAAGGTTTAAAGGAAAATGTCAGTCACACAACACTATGAACGCACCTCTCCACTTCATCCATCCTATTTTAATTTTTTGTGAAACATCATCCTCTATATATCACCTTCTTTATTTATAGTTGACCCTAGAGATGTAAAAATATTCATTTTGCGGTATCTCCCTCTCTCCTCAATTCTCACCATATCGTTATCCGTCTTAGTGTAACACTGAAGTTACACATCATATACTCCATCTTCATTCTTCTTATCTTAAAACCTATTGATTCCAATGTCGATCTACATAACTCCAACTTCGCGTTAATCCCTATTTTTGTATCATCACCAAAACAATATCATTAACAAAGAGCATACACCATGTAACCTCAGCTTGAATGCTTTTGGTTAAATCATCTATGATAAGTGCAAACAAAAAAGGGCTTAAAGCAAACCATTGATGTAGACCAACTGTAATTGGGAATTCAATTCCTTGACCTCCCACGATTCTCACACTAGTCACCACGCTCTTATACATATCTCTAATATATCCAAATATTTACTCGATAACCCTCTTCTCTAGTAATTTCCAAATCAACTCTCTAAGGGCTCCATCATAGGCTTTTTCTAGGTTAATAAAGACCATATGGATATCCTTCTTTCAAGCTCTAATTTTCCTCATAAGCCTCTCGAGTAAGTAAATAGATCCTGTCATGGAACTACTTGGCATAAGACGAAATTAGTTTTCCATGATAGCAATTTCTCTTCTTAAGTGGGCTTCAATAACCTTCTTCCACAATTTCACAGTATGACTCATTAGTTTTATGCCTCTATAGTTATTGTAGCTCTGAATATCACCTCTATTTTTGTAGATCGGACCTAAAATGCTTCTCCTCCAATCATCTGGTATTTTTATTGTGCTCATAAGTCATAATCTTGTTAACAAGGCCTCGTATCTTGCCTAATTTCATCTGTATTAAAGCTTCCTTAACTTTAACCACTCTAACCTTTCGTATACATCTATGGTGTGTGGTGTCTTAATGAGTCTTCTAGTCTTCCGAGCCACTCTTACTCTAAATGCCTACATTTAGTAAGCCGTAAAAACACTTTTCTCATCTCTTCATAATGCCTTCATTCCTTACTAGAACTCTACCATCATCATTTTTAATACATCTCACATGGTCGAAATCTCTACTCTTTCTTTCTCTCATTTTAGCTATCTATTTTTCCCCATAGTGGGCGAGCCTATAGCTCAACGGTTAATTTGCAGTATTGCAACATGTTGGACACAGCTTCGAAACTTGGAAACAACCTCTCCTATGAAGCAAGGGGTAAGGCTGCGTATATTTCCCCTTCTAGACCTTGCAATAGCGGGAGCCTCATGCACTAGGTTGCTCTTTATGGATAGCTTCTTCCCCTTCCTTTGTGTTCAAATCATTATAAAGGTCTTTATGTTTCTTCTTCCTTGCTATCTCCATATTTCTTAGCTTCATTTTTGGCAGCATTATACCTATTTAGCCCTTTAACATGTCTTAAAACTAGCATTGTTAGTCTTAATGTCTGCCTGAACCTCCTCATCCCACCACCAAGTCTCCCTAGGGACCTAATGAATACCTTTCGCTTATCCTAGAACTTCTTTAACAACCTTCTTTAATACAGGCCGTCATCTCGTTCCACATAGTATTGGTGTCTCCCTCAAAGTCCCACTTCCTTGTATGATGCCCACTTTTTTAGGTAAATAAACTCCTCTTTTTTCAAAATATATATATATATATATCACACTAGATAAATCATAAGCTACCACAAAGTCTAAAACTGAGCTCCCCTCCTCATTCCTTTCTCCACATCCATAGCCTCCATGTCATCTTCATAGCCTTTACGATATCTCCCAATATGTCCATTCAGATCACCCTAATAATTAATAATCTTTTCTCCTGGGATAAAACCTTGCACTAGTCCATTCATATGTTCCCAAAATTGTAATTACCTACTTCCATCCAATCCTAAGCTATTAAATATTCTAATTTAACTCAAAAAATTAATTTAACTACTAATCCCGTATACTAACTTCACCATCACTTTATGGGCTTATAAATTAGGTCTGTTACAAAGAAAAATAAAAAAATAAAAGGCCCAACCTATGATATTAGCTACCCAAAAGTCCATTTTAGTCCATTAGACTGCCACTAGTACTTTATGGGCCTCCAAGCTTGGGCATGGGCCTCTATACAGGATTAATCTCTAATGCAATTGCATCAGTTAGCTAAACAAATTATCCATCAGATCTATCAGTGTGTTTTGGAGAATTTTTCTTTTCCTCTTTTTTTTTTTCCAAGTTCTTGGGGAACAAGTAGGTGATTTGGATATTCAACAGGAGACTTCAACTAGAATAAGGAGTCCTCAATAAGTAAAACTGTCTGCCCCAGAATTATCCATGGTGTGAAATGGTTCGTTGCTCACCATGAGGCCTTTAGTCAACATTCCATTAAGAAACTGGATCCTAAAACAACACAACAGGATGGTGTTAAATACAACTTCAAGGTCACGTTTTCAGTTGACAACATAACCGCTGTGATGTGGATCCAGATTCCAAGGACTGAATCGGATCGCTTATGAGCCCCCAATTAACAAAAAATTCGATTTAAAACAAACCAGTGGCAGTAATGTAAATTATGGCACAACTTAGAACCCCTTTTAGGATGAAATAGATGAATGGGACAGATGATAGAACTATGTCTTCTTCCTTGGGACATAACAGAGGAGGCGATGGGGAGTAACTTCAGTTCGATCGAGCTCAGCCGACAGGTCTTAGTTTGGCTTGAAATTTCAGGCGAAGCTTCTCAATAGGAGGCTCTATCGATCCCACAAGATAACCCCTTGAATCTACAGACTGGGAGGCTGCAGGAAGAACCAGAAACTGAGGATGGCGATAACACCTAGAGCAGGCCTGAAACTAGGCTTCGATCTTAGGACTGAAGAGGGCTTTGGAGCTGGAGATTTAGGAATTATGTCGCCCAAGGGGAAGGAACCTACCACCCTAGTCTCAGTCCCACCAAGTCAAGCACCAAGGAGTTCGATCCACTAATCTGAGGTTGTATCTATTGCCCAGAATAGGGGATCGACTAGCAATAGAGAGGATGAACAGTAGGAGAAGAAAACAGAGGGAAAAGAAAGAAAGTCAAGGTAGGGGAAGAAGAAAACAGTTCAGAATAGAGAGAGAGAGAGAGAGAGAGAGAGAGAGAGAGAGAGAGAGAGAGAGAGAGAAACCACCCATGGCAGCCATCGTTTCCATCCAAAACCTAAATTCTCAAATTCATTCAAAAAACTGTCTATTACTAGTGTATTACATATCTTATAAAAGAAAACCAAAGCAATAAAACTGGAAGTTCACTCAAATGGAAACTAAACTAATTTCTAACTGAAAAAAAAAAAGAAAGTAAATCAAAACAGTTTTTTAAACCAAAAAGATTCCTTCCATCGCCCAACTGCATCAGCTCACCCGATCTTAAAAGAACTCGACGAAGCCGAGTTAGGCTGTGCTTCCAAGATACCCTTGTAAGTTACTCGCTGATGAGGTGGTACGTATCTCGAAGCAAAAGATGGGAACATAACACCAAGAGGAGGGAGAGTAGGCTGACGTCAGGAATCGGTTGACGACGTGGCATGTCTAATAATACGTGTGGCCTCATTAAGTACATACGACCTCTTTGCTTCCCATTGATGGTGTTCCGTGCACCATCATAGAGAATGCCTGCATATCGTTGCTATGGTCGCCCTAGGAGAATGTCGCAATGTGCTAATGGCGTGACAAAACAGGTGATATGGTACTGTAATGGCCCAAACTATAAGTGTACTCGAACAACTGCAATGGCCTTTTCTCTAGTTGTGGATCCAAAATCTTGCACGTGAATCTTCTTGAAAAGCAGCTTCTATAGAAGGTTGTGGGCTTGAACAAATTCAGCAGATATGAAGTTTGCTTCTACCCTGGTATCAACAACTGTTTGAATATCAGTAGGTTCAGAACCGTGCAGAAGAGTACCCTTCTGTCTGAAGAGAGGAGCCTTGTCAATTAGTCTATTTGAAAAGGATAAAAGACTAACTGAATGAGCTTCTACATCCTCATCACCATAGTCGAACATATCATCTTCCTCGAGGGGATAAGGATATAAAGCAGACTCATCTTCAATCTTCTCTGTCGGTTGCTTCTCTACTGCATTCATAGAAAGAGCGCTATTGGGACACTTGTTGGAGTAGTGACCCCTCTCGCCACAACTATGGCATTTGATGTTCTTCACCCCATCACTATCCTCAACGAACTCTGACCTTTTTCTTCAACTCTACGAGCTTCAGGCTTCTTTTCCTCTATACATGGTGGAGGTCTATAAACTGAAGAAGTCTTGAACATACCCTTCCAATAAATGGACTTCTCTTCAGCTGTCTTGGCATAAGCCGCTGCCACATCAACAGACCTGAAATCAGTGTTAGCCAACTCAAGTCGAATCTCAGTACTTAGCCCACTGATAGGTCGCATCACCAGTTGCTGGTCTGTTTCCTGAAGTCGACACCCTGAAGACAGTTTATGGAATTCAAGGGTGTAGGAATCCACATCTTTGTTTCCTTGTTGCAAGTTAAGTAATTTATGGAACATTACTTTTTCATAATTAAGAGGAAAAAAATTTTCAGTCAAGATCTGCTTCAGAATCTCCCAATTGGTAACGAGTCCAAGTCTTCTGACAAACCTTGCATGCAGTACATCATCCCACCATGAACATGCATACCCGATAAACTTGGTGAGGATGAGTTCATACTTCTTCACGTCTGGAAGAGATTTATATACAAAAATCCTCACCACTTTAGTAAGTCAGTCTAGGAATTCTTCAGGTCCCTTTTCACCATTGGACTCTGGAATCTCAACTTTGATGCAATAATCTTTGTCAGAAAATTGTCAGGTAATATCCTGGGGGACAACTGGATCAAGTTGCTGCCTCTGAGGTGTATCTTCGATCCGTAAAGTGTTGAGCTGAGGAGGTAATGTAGAGGATCCTTCTTCAACTCGCTTATCGGACCTCTTCATAAAGGCAGTCATCTTTTCCATGAATTTTTCAAACTTGGCTTCAGTCCTCTTAAGCCTAGCATTAGTATTCTGTTGGTTATCAGCTAACTCACAATACAATTTGTGCAACTCAGCATTGGTGATGTGACTTGTCATGGTTAGAAAATTACAGAAAAACTTGCTCTGATACCACTTGATGAGGATCTGGATTCCAAAGACTGAATCGGATTGCTTATGAGCCCACAATTAACAAAAAATTCGATTTAAAACAAACCAGTGGCAGTAATGTAAATTATGGCACAACTTAGAACCCCCTTTTAGGATGAAATAGCTGAATGGGACAGATGATAGAACTAGGTCTTCTTCCTTGGGACATAACAGAGGAGGCGATGGGGAGTAACTTTAGTTCGATGGAGCTCAGCCGACAAGTCTCAGTTTGGCCTGAAATTTTAGGCGAAGCTTCTCAATAGGAGGCTCTATCGATCCCACAACATAACCCCTTGAATCTACAGACTGGGAGGCTGCAGGAAGAACCAGAAACTGAGGATGGCGATAACACCTAGAGCAGGCCTGAAACTAAGCTTCGATCTCAGGACTAAAGAGGGCTTTGGAGCTGGAGCTTTAGGAATTATGTCGCCCAAGGGGAAGGAACTTACCACCCCAGTCTCAGTCCCACCAAGTCAAGCACCAAGGAGTTCGATCCACTAATCTGAGGTTGTATCTATTGCCCAGAATAGGGGATCGACTAGCAATAGAGAGGATGAACAGTAGGAGAAGAAAACAGAGGGAAAAGAAAGAAAGTCAAGGAAGGGGAAGAAGAAAATAGTTCAGAAAAGAGAGAGAGAGAGAGAGAGAGAGAGAGAGAGAAACCACCCATGGCAGCCATCGTTTCCAACTAAAACCTAAATTCTCAAATTCATTCAAAAAATTGTCTGTTACTAGTGTATTACATATCTTATAAAAGAAAACCAAAGCAATAAAATTGGAAGTTCACTCAAATGGAAACTAAACTAATTTCTAACTGAAAAAAAAAAAGGAAAGTAAATCAAAACAGATTTCTAAACCAAAAAGATTCCTTCCATCGCCCAACTGCATCACGCTGTGAAGAGGAAATCAACATTATTAGCCTCCAAGGCGTCGGGTTCTGACAAAAGAATTTCCATATATATATATATATATATATGCTTTTAAGGAATTACAGTCCTAGTAAACGCAAGAGACACATTTGATGCCATTGAAGACCCATCAAAAGCACATGGAGAATACAACAAAAAGACCAAGATTTATACTGGGTAAAGACATTAGGGGATGACAAAGCCATTAGATGGAAAGAGCTAACATAATGACACATGAAGTACATTAGGTTGACATATTGTAACAGTAAATAACATCAACATAAAATGTTTACCATCCCATTTCATCCAAAAGCACTGACCAGTCATGGACAAACATATGAATATTATTATATAAACTAGAGGAAATTACACTCCCCTCCCCTACACTATGCCCTAATAGCACTTTCCCCCCACGTACTTTCATAAATACCAATCCTCTCCCTTATACTTTAAAGATTTTATCACTCGTCCCATTAATAACTGATGGTGTTAAAATGACATGTAAAAAGTCAATATTACCCTTTCAAATCCTCTCCCACTGGTATTTCAGAGAGATCTTGACTCATACAGACCTACTCACTAATTGAGAGCAATGCATCGACGTCCTCAACGGCAATTAACGCTCGGCATCTATACGAAGGATCTCTGGTTCTGAAACCAGTGCCAAAACCCTCACGGGCCTTGGGCCGAAAATTGAAGATCCTCCGTGGTTATGCAGTTTTTTCCTGTCGATTTCTCCAGAACTCAACATATTGAAAAGAACTTGGCAACCAAGTCGCCATCCAATTTTGACCAAGTGATCCAAGATGCAGAGTTGTTAGCACAGTTGGATGTAAGATTAAGATCTCTGCTCTGAATCTCACAATCTCTCTCACAATCTCCATCTCTCTCAAAACCCATCTCAAACCAAACTCCCAACTCTGTATCACTGTATGGCATGTAAAGATGATGAGCGACCCTTCTTTCAAAGAAACCTTTTGTTGTTGCTCTCCCATAACTTGATATCAAAATCCCTCACTTTGAACCAAAAATTCCTCAATCTTCTACTTTCACCTTGTAACAGTAGTAGAAACAATGAACATCAATATTTTCCAACCCTAAATATGGCCGGTTTAAACCCTAACACAATAAAGAGATTAAAGGAGGGAATTTGAGAGAAATAGGAGGGAATCACGCTCTAACACTAGGAAATTCATAAGAAACTGAGATTGCAAAAGACAAATTTAGAACAGAAGAAATAAAACCAGGTTGTGGCACACAAAGCAAGAAGATGAATAACTATTATCACTGACTCTGTTTACTCTCCATTTAATTGGGGAATTTCTGAGTTCGTCCTAATTCTGCCGTTGGAGTTGCTGAGTAAACAGATTCAGTAATTCCTGCCAACTGTAGCATTTTGACCAAACTAAGTAGGATGAAGGCAGGCAATAATCTTTAGGGTTCCGGTAAATGTGGCTGGAAAACGAACAAGAAGTCAACAGAAGTAAAACTCTGATGCCACTGGCCCACTGCTATCTCAGCTAAATTTGGCATAGAAGAACCCCAAAAGATCTGGATAGGATGATCGCAAGATGCTAAAGAAGAAGATAGTAGAGAGTATAAGATTATTGGAACTCGGATTAGTGTCTTCTCTGCTTGGATTTTAAGGCAAAGGAAGAGAAGGGTTTTAGACTATCCACACAAAGATGATGACCCCTTTTACGGCTCTGAAGGTCAGTTTTGGTATTTTACATCATAAAAGGGTAATTTGGGAATTATATATCATATTTTAAGACTGATGTCATCACTTAACAGGGTTTTCTAACGGAAGGGGTCTGAGTGATAGAATCTTTAATGTACAGGGGAGGGGAGTGGTATTTTTCAAAATACGTGGGGGGAAAGTGCTATTAGGGCATAGTACAAGGGAGGGGAGTGTAATTTCCTCTATAAACTAT
Source organism: Macadamia integrifolia (assembly GCF_013358625.1). Lineage (NCBI taxonomy): Eukaryota > Viridiplantae > Streptophyta > Magnoliopsida > Proteales > Proteaceae > Macadamia > Macadamia integrifolia. Next base: position 18,853,625 of record NC_056570.1, read on the forward strand.
AAACTACGGCTTTCATAAAGTAGTATGTTTGCATGCTTTACAGTATGTAGTACTTTTTATTGAGTAAGATGACTGGAATAGGCATACCACACTCTCAGGAACTCCTGGAGGAGGCAAGGAGAGGTTCCTTGGTGGAGGACCACCAAGGTAGGATCTCTTGTCAAAGCGCCACTCCCCAATTTTCCCATATGTTAGCTCACCCTGCACAGTAACCAACTTTGGATACATGACAAAGGTACCGATGATAAATTTAAGGAAGCAGCCAAGAACTGTGAATGCATTTTGTTATTAAAGGAGTGGAAATAAAGCAAGCAAGTTGATCGGCATACCTTCATATTATAGTCGCACCCATAGGTGAAATGAATTATGAAAATTTTTCCCACTTCCAAATCCCATGGGGGCTGAAATAAACATGTCAAGGACTTAGTAACCAAAACTAAACTTACAAACTGATCTTTTACATTCAGAAAATTATAAAAGTTTTCTGAAATAGAATCAATCAAGCAAGAAAGAAATATTCGCTCAGCAGGACAAACCTGTAGCATAAAATCTTTGCGAAGAAAATGTTGGACACCATGCAATGCAGATGCAACAGCATATGCATACCTTAGTTCAGCAAGGGAAACAACCCAACCATAAAAAGAGTGTTGTTCAGACCTCAGGTGCTGGCCTCTAATAAAACCAAAGCTGGGAAAATGTAAGATATCTCTAATGGTCACTTACATTTCTAACACCCATCCAAAAGCATTATCCGTCTCTGGGTCATCTTTCATCCTCAAAGATACATTCATCCATGTAGGTGCAATTTGCTCCAGCAAGTACTGAAACAGGAAATGTTGTTGGTATTACATGTCACTTGGACAATTAATCAAGTACCAACACTCAAAAATTAAAGAAAAGGGGGACATGAACAAGAATTATTAAACTCCTATAAAGGCTAGTAAAGATAAAGATGATGAAAATGATAATGGTTTTAGTAATAGTGGAAGGCACTCTTGATCTGTATGAAGTGCAACTCTCAATCAGGCTAAACATATACACTTTTCCATGCCCTTCTAATGGTTGTAACGATTACCAGATTATGACCTGAAGTACAAACACCCAATCTGTCAGATCAATTTCCAAGCTTCCATAGCAGGAAGAAACCGTACCTTTTTGATAATCACAGGAGAATTGCCAATTGGATTAATATCTGTTATAGGGCCCTTCTCCTCAGGATAGAATTTTCTTATTACTTTCTCATGCTGAGCAGGTTTAATGTAGAAAAATGGGAACCCAGCAGGATATCCTCCATGTCCCAAGTTGGGCAAAGGATTTGCAAAGATGTGATCAGGCTCTGCCATAAGTATATATCTGCATTAGTCACAGAATGCACAGGCTTTCAGATATATAAGAGAAAGAAAGAAAGGAAAAAAGAAATATATTTCAGCACATTTGATTAGAAGAAAACTCACTCCTCCTCAATTGTTGCTTTTTCCAGCCACTGAACAATAGCCCATGGTCTATTTAAGACAATGTACCCCTGGAACATCATAAGGGAAGAATGCAAAAAATTAATAAAGAACAACAATGCGCTAGAGGAAAGAGATCTCTCTAAATAGAGTTTTATGGAAAATTCCAAGAGAAAAAGAAAAGGTTGGAAGCTTATATAGCTATATTTCTGTAATGTAAAAAAGCACATTGCTTTCTGAAATTTTTGCCAGGAGGCACTTCGTGTTCAAAATTTAGGATTACCAGTTTTTTATATAAACAGCTAAACAGCAACACATGTAATGCATGGTTGTAGGATGTAACAGAATTATAGCCTACACACCAGCAATCTCCTCATGTTTGAAAATTGAAAAATCGTTTTGTGTCCACAAATTACTCTTTCCAGTAAGGAAAATCTTAGATGAGCTTATGTAAGACCAAATGCATATGGAAAAGAAGAATAATTCTCCAACCTACAAGAGAATAATCAATGTGTAAAGTGAAAGAATATGCTCACCCTATCTAGACCTATTGGAAGAGGATCAACCACGACAGTTGGGATCTCATCCATCAAGTTATCAGAACTTCCTGAATGCAGAATCCTAGTGAATCCTCCCATATCTGACCCAGGCAAGTCCTTAACCTTCTTATACCAGTAATACATAATGCGACACTGCCACTTGCTGTATTCAGAATCAGTGGTCGTCAAGGCAACATGAAACGGCACCTTAGTACCCCCTGTCGTTGTCTTCACAACCTCAGGCTTTTGCACAATAGGATCAGAAAATGATCCACCATTCAAACCATCAGGTACCCCTTTCCCTCTGTAGGTAATTATCATTGCTAACAAATTATAAGTTGCCAAGAGAAACCCTAGTGCCACCAGCACTAGAAACAGAAGTGATGCCCAGCCTATCTTCTTCCTTCCAATCATCTTTGGTTGTTGTTTAAGGTAAACTCTAAAATTTTCAAACTCTGTTCAACTCAATTCTCCCTTCCATACCAGCTACTAAACTACACACATTGATCCCGCTAAATTCCTCCCATGCACACCTTAAACCCACAGTCGCAGCAACAGAACGACAGTATCTTTACGCAAATTTAAACAATTCAAGCAGAAATTACCTTGAAGCAATCTACTAAACCAACTGCTCCAAAACCACAGTCACATCAGAAGAGATAAATATAAAAGAGAAGAAAATCAATAATTAGAATCGAAACAGGGAACATGAAAACAAAAATGAAATTTAAACTTTGAAACTAGGAAAAGAGAATCATTGTTGTTGGCATGAGTTCACCCACAGAGAAATCAGTTCTTGATAATCTTACAGCACTGAAAATGATAAGAAAAATTTAATTTAGATGAAAAATAAACAAATAAAGAAATAGGAACTAAATAGTAAACACTTCACTAGTTAAAGAAAGCTTTAAACCATTGCCATAAAATCCGAACCCAGATCTGAAATTCTACAAACAGAAACCAAATGGCGAAATTTGTATCAAGGAAAAAAAAAAAAAGAGAACTCACATTATTGCGTGAATTGAGAGACGATTAAATGCAGTAAATGCATGTACCTCACCACTGAAGAGAGAAGCGATTGAAGTGAAGAAGTGCAATAGAAGAAATTAGATTATCAGAAAGAGAGATCCATGGTTGCCCGAAAAGCGTGTGAACTGAACGAGTGCAGAGAGCTTCAGACACAAGAAAGAGAACGCGAAACAGGGAGAGTTTTCACCTCTTGGTCTAGTCGATCATAAAAACATGCAGAGATTTGAAAAAAGTGGACAAAGGGCCTCGGCTACATTAGGATTTGAGGCTCTGGTGTCAATCGGTTGGTTTGGTTTGGTTTGGTTTGATTTTGGGTTGCATTGGTTTCGGTCTAAAAATGAAGGAGATCAAAATCAGTCTGTTAAGAAACTTTGGTTTTCAATTAGTTTTGATTTTTGTCTCATTTTATTTTCAGTTTATTTCGATTTTTAATATTGAGTTAATATCGGTTTAGATCAATTTATTATTGGTATTAAACCATAATGAAATCTTACATTCATAACTTGTAGTGACAAAATATCTGACGAAAACATTTTAAATTTATGACTTATGATTAAATCATGATTTATCATTGTAAAGGAAAAATAACTAATATTGAAACCAATGGATCACTAATTACTAAGAAGATAACTAATATTGAAATCACAAAATGAACCTATTATCCAATCGTTCATTTAATTATCCAACTAATTTTATATAATGAACAAGGAAATCAATAGAAGCATTTTTATAATTTACAAATCAACTTCTCTATTCATAACCTCATATCATTGATTTATAACAATTTCCCTTACAATAAAAAATATTCTCACTAATATTATAAAAAATGGATGATCAATTCACCAATTTATAATCCCATAATCATTTATTTCTTTATTGGTTATATTTGGTCTGGTTTCGACTTAGTTATTGGTCGGTTTGGTTGGGACCGATTTTCAACCAGTCCCAACATATCTCAATCTAAAATCAATACAATAAGGATCGATTTGCTTCGGTCTAGGTTTTTTTGATCGATTTCAGTCAGTTTTATTAGTTCGGACTAGGTTTTGACACCTTTGTAATTTTATCAAGGATTTATTCATGTAAATATGGAAGGTGATATTTCAAAAAATCACGAAAGAGATATCTTGTATTTCCATTTTGTTATTTCTTACCCAAAATAAAAATATTTGGAGATTTATTATTATCACAATGGTCCATTGTATTTTCAAATGTCAAGTAATATATATTTTGTCTCGTGTGCTGATGATATGTCTACCCTCATCATTACATAGAGATAACATGTCTAGATTAGTCACATGTTAAGTTTTAGAATCTAATTCAATCAAATATCCATTTTTGTATAAAATTAAAATTAAAAATATTATAAAAATGGATGACTCAGATTTATTGTTTGATTTTTAAAAACATCACCTCAAATTGTTACTGATGAGCACATTTATGTGTGAAATATAGGGTAGTAGAACATGCATTTTACATATTTAGAATGGAGCTACCTTGGGTTTTACTCTCTTTTTGCAGGTTTTATATTTTCAATGCCTTATAGACTATCGGGTGCTATATCTCTAATTTTACACGTAAAGAGGTCTAGTTCTTTTCATGGTTGCGAAGATGACGAAATTCTGAGCAAGATGGACATGTTCAATTAAAAGTACATAGCCGTTTGGTCACCCGTACAAGTGATTATTCTTTTCGGGCAAGAAAAAGAATAATGGATCTGAACTGAATCGAGATGCAAAACCAGCCCATCTGCAATTATCCCAGTGGTATAAAGAATATTTTAAATACCAACAAGGATTGATGGACCACACCCTTAAGTGATTGAATTTTCGTTTTTAGTAACAACAACTACCTAGCGTAGTTGGTGAGTTATGGTGTGCAAAATGCCCACTGGCATGTTACTATCTCGATCCCACAGGATAGATTGTAATGATGCAATAGGTTACTTTTCTAGAATTTTAATATTCTATTATTGAAACTCAAAGCATGGTGTTTGATAAGCATGTATTATTTACTCTTGTTCATAAGTTCAACACCTATCCCTATTTCAAATAATGTGTCACTTTTGAATGGGTCAAATTTTAATGACTAGTATGCAGAACTCACTGATGAGAGCACTAATGATGATGTAACATTACATGATTAGTGGGAGCGTTTCAATCGTCTTTGCCTTTTATATATCATGAAGACGATTAGGAAGACTATCAAAAGTTCCATACCAACTTCTGAAAATGCAAAGGAATACCTAACCAATGTAAAGAACCGTTTTGCAACTACTGATAAATCTTTGGCTGGGACTTTGATGACTAAACTAGTGACAATGAAGTATACAAGTACTAATGGAATAAGGGACCATATCTCTGAAATGGCAAGTATCTATGCACATTAAAACCCCTCGAATTAATAATGAATGAAGGTTGCCTTGTCCAAATCATTTTGACTTCACTTCCTCCTTATTTTGGAGCATTCAAGATCCACTACAATACAAATAATGATACATGGACTATGAATGAACTTCAAAGTATATGCATATAAGAGGAAAGGAGATTGAATGACGAGGGAGGTCAGGTGGTCAATTTTGTATCCAACAAGAATAAAAGGAAGAGAAAAAATTTTAAGAAGAAAAATGTATCAAAAAAGCTTCCAATCCAAAGTCTAATGACAAGGAAAAGAAAACTGATAAGTTGAAGTGTTTCTTTTATAAGAGAGTAGGGCGCCTTCAGAAAGCCTGTCAGAAATGTAAGACTTGGTTAAAAAAGAAGGGTAATTATTCTATCCTAGTATGTTTTCAAACCAATCTTGTTGATGTTCCTTGTATTACTTAATGGATTGATTCAGGATCAACTGTTCATATTTCTAATTCTATGCAGGGCTTTCTTATAACTCTGAAACTAAATTAAAGTGAGAGCATTGTCTACATGGGAAACTGGCAAGAGTCTGAAGTTCAATCCATCGACAATTATAAACTCATTTTGAATACCGAATTTCAGTTGGACTTTATGGATACTCTTTATGTTCCTTCTATTTTTAAAAATTTAGTTTCATTATCGAGACTTGATTGTGAAGGTTTTAAGTTTACTTTCGGTGATTAGGTTGTAAACGTTTTGAAAAAGACACCGATCTAGTTTGCCGTGGATATTTATGTGATAGTCTTTATAAACTTAATTTAGATTCTAATTTTTCTAAATCCATTCTTGCCCTGTATGTGAATGTTGGATCAAAGCGTAAATCTAATAATGGTGATTCCTCATCCCTATAGTATAGATTTTTAGGTCATATTTCCAGACCTAGAATGGAGAGGTTAGTGAAGCATCAAATATTGTCAAATCTAGACTTCACCACTTGCATAGATTACATTAAAGGTAAGCAATATAAGACAAATAAAATTGCTTCTAAAAGGACCAATTCATTTCTGGAATTGATACACACTGAGATTTGTGGCCACTTTGATCATTGTATAACTGGTGAATAATATTTCATCACCTTTATTGATGATTACTCACGATACTATTTTGTCTACTTATTAAAAGAAAAATTTGATGCTTTGAATGCTTTTGAAGTGTTCTGTGCTGAAGTTGGAAACAAGTTAGACAGAAATATCAAAATTGTGAGATCTGATAGATGAGGTGAATGTTATGGAAGACATACTGATGTAGAGCAAAGTGAAGGACCATTTACCCGATTCCTTAAGTTGAAGGGTATAACCCCCGAATACACAACTCCTAGTACATATGAAAAAAATGGGATTGTAGAAAGATGCAATCGTACCATCACATAAATGTACGTAGCATGATGAGCAACTCCTCATTGCCTGAATTCTTGTGGAGTGAAGCATAAAAGACAACTATGTATATCTTGAACCGGTCCTAGTAAGTCAATTCATAAAACTCCTTACGAGTTATGGAATAGAAGGAAACCTAGTTTAGGGCAGTTACATATATGGGCCTGTCCTGCTGAAGCTAGATTGTACAATCCACATAAAAGAAAACTTGACTCTAAAACCATAAGTTGTTATTTTATAGGTTATTATCAGTGGTCAAAGGGTTACATGTTTTATATACACACACATAGTACCAGAATTGTAGAAACTCGAATTGCTAGATTCTTAGAGGATGGTAACATTAGTGGAAGTGAGAAACCACGTAATATGGTATTTGAAGAACATTGAATTTTCCTACCGACTTATTTACATCATAATAATATTATTGTTCCACGGATGACTGTTAATAATGATCTTGTGAAACAACAAATTATAGAAGATGTACATATTCATCATGATGATGTTGTCCTACAAGTGACAATTGAAAATGACCTTACAGAACAACAAACTATTGAAGATGTATCACTCCATGATGTAGTTACCATTGATAATACTATGAATGTTTCTCAACTGAAAATTCAAGGAAGACCTTAGAGGGTTAGGAGGTCTATTCTTGATGATTATATAGTATATCTCCAAGAATCAAAATTCAATATTGGAATTAAGAATGACCCATTAAACTTTTCACAGGCCATAAACGTAATGACTCTCTTAAATGGGTAGATGCCATGAAAGATGAGATGAAGTCTATGAGTGATAATAATGTCTGGAATCTCGTTCAATTACCAACGGGCCTTAAGGCGATTGGTTGTAAATGGATATTTAAAATCAAACGTGACTCGAAGGGTAATATTAAGAGACATAAAGCTATACTAGTTGTAAAGGGATTCACTCAGAAAGAAGACATTGATTACCATGAAACATTCTCTTCTGTCTCTAACAAGGATTCTCTGATAACCATATTGGCATTAGTGGCTCACTATGATCTAAAGCTTCACCAAATGGATGTGAAAACTACATTCTTGAATGAGGATTTAGATGAGAAAGTCTATATAAACCAACCTGAGAGATTTAGTGAACAAGGAAAAGAAAATCTAGTGTGTACACTTAAGAAATCCATATACGGAGTTAAATAAGCTTCTAGACAATGGTATATTAAATTTAACCACATCATTGTTTCCTTCGAATTTGTTGAGAACACCTTTGATAGGTGTATATATCTGAAACTTAGTGGGAGTAAGTTTATATTTCTGATTTTATATGTGGATGATATTTTACTTGCTAGTAATAATTTTAGTTTGTTGAATGATACAAAGAGCTTTCTTTCTAAGAACTTTGAAATGAAAGATATGGATTTAGGCTCTTTCGTTATCAGCATTGAAATATTTCGTGATAGATCTCGCCATATACTTGGGCTGTCACAGAAAACCTATATTAACAAAGTTTTGAAAAGATATGGCATGATAAATTACAAACCAGGTGTTTCTCCCATTATCAAAGGAGATCAGTTCAGCCTAAATCAGTGCCCAAAGAATGATCTGGAAAGAGCACAAATAAAGGATATTCCCTATTCTTCCGCAGTATGGAGTCTTATGTATGCAATGACTTGCACTTGTCTAGACCACTGTTAGTTAAAACGCGTTTAAAACGAGTTCGTGTTTTTTTGCCTTTTAAAACGCGTTTTGCCGTATGCTTCCATACAATGCGGGAAAAAATAGGTACGGTAGTATAAAACGTTTTAAACGCATTTTAAACGCACGTTTAAAACGCGTATACGTTTTGTAAGGGCAAAATAGGAATTTTGTCATACTATTTAAAAAAAAAAAACCCAAAACCGAAGAAAACGATTTACGATTTCTGATTTCTTCCCCAAATCCCTTCCATTCGTTTTCTTCCCCAAATCCCTAATTCTGAATTTCTGATTTCTGAAATCACATCCCGTAGCCGTAGTCCGGTGAGTCTGTGACTCCCGTCATCTCTCCCTTCTTCTCCGTTGGTCAGACTCTGAACCCTTCTTCTCCGTTTTTCAATCGAAGAAAACTCAGAGCAAAAGAGGAAGAGCAGGTCGTCGGAAGCGTCGGAAGTCGTCGAAAGTCGAGAAAGGTTAATCCCAGGTCGTCGGAAGTCAGGCTCGGGCATCGATAGTAGCAAGCAGGTATAGTAGCATCTCTTTTATATATTTTGTTGTTCTTCCTTTTTTCTGTAAGAACTCAGAAGACTCTCAAGTCCGGTCCCCGTAGACTTACAGTCGTCGCTTGTGAAGGAAAGGAAGGAGCCAATACCAATTAACCGGCAATCGGAGGTAGAGAATCGAAGGAAAGGAAGGAGCCAATTCCAATCTGCAGTAGTGTGTCTTCGTCAAGTAGCTGTTGTAGAGGTTCAAAGAGATCAAAGGTACTCTCTCTCTCTCTCTCTCTCTCTCTCTACTCTTTTTCTTCCTCTTGTTCTGTAATATAGCATCTGCTAGATGCAATTTTGGGTAAATACAAAAAAAAAAAAATCGAAAAACCTAAACCATGGCCTTACTGATTAATTGTTGATCCCCTTAGGGAGGATGACAAAGATTGAGCAAGGAAGCTATCTTGGTTTTGCAAAACTCCCAACCATGAGTATGGATCCCCTTGGCGAGGGTGGCAAATATTGAGAAGGGAATTGTCATGGACTTGCAAAGTTTCCAACCATGGGTGTGGATCCCTTTCCCAATCTCACAATGAGTAGTGTTTGAGAGTCAGCATATTAACAGGGAAGAGAAACCCCTCCAAAAGATACATCTTTTGAGGTTTTGAACCTATTACCGAACTTGTGCCATTAGGTTCTGAAAATTTCAATTTCAGTTTTGTCCCAACTTAATGGGTTCAGCTAATCGATTCGATCTTTATCTATTTTATGTAATTTAAGTCATGCAAATGATTCATTTTTCAATGACTGTATGGTCTTGTAAATTTTTCCTAATTTGTTAACCTATTCATTCAGTTCATTAATTGTTAAATGCAAAATTACATTCTACATAAAGTTAGCTTGCTGTG
>NC_056570.1:18863509-18865432 GCF_013358625.1 Macadamia integrifolia
AAAAAAAAAAAAACGAAGGGGGTGGGGGGTTAGGAGCCCTTTCAATGCCCACATGAGTTTGCTCTAAATGGAGAAAGCTCGTCTAAGTAGTAACACTATAAAAGGGATGATAAAACCTTGACTAATTTATTGTATATAAGGTGTAACTTGTTACCAAAGTGGTGAACTAAGAAGTTGAAACATTTTTCTTTTAATGAGGAAATTACACTCCCTTTCCTTGTTACGTTAGGAATGACTTTTCCCTCCATGTAGTTTGTAGATGCTTTCAATCGTACCTAACTCGTAAAATTCCCACTGTTAAGTGATGACATAAACTGTATCATTTTTATTTAAAACCCAAACTACCCTAATTTGGAATGAGGTTGCAGTATTGCCCTCACTCATAACAGCAGAACGAAGTGAAGCATTCTCCAGTGGTCACCTACAAGTTGAAGCTCTCATCTTCTTTATGTAGGAGAGAATATTCTTTATTATTATCCCATATACCAATTAGAAAATTGACCAATATCAATCTTTAGTATTGGATTCCAAATAAGAAACCCACCCCTCGTCTAATTTGGGAAAATAGTCATACCCTATTTGGCACACCTTGATGGGAGGGTGTACAAACTTTATTAAATAGGACTCTAGGTCGTCCTTCTACCCTATCGTCACTCTCATTATTGGCGTCATCATCAAGAGAGCATTAAGGGAAGCTAGTGGGAGAAACCTAGAGAATACATTGTGTTTGTGCTTGAGGTTACAGGAAGGATATAATGACGGCAAATTCTTCACAGTTGATGGTGAACGGTATGCATCAACCCCTATGGTTTAATTTGTGATTCTATAAATGTATGGCAAGATCCTATTGCTATTATATAGTAGGAATTTCGTCCTTCAAGTGGTATCATAGCGGTGTGATTACGCCAATGTGTATTTGAATCAGATGAAATTTAATCTATGTCGATGCATGAAACAATGATGTGAGCTATTTTTTTATTATATATCAAAGCATTGTAATATCTTTGTCTGCTATTGCAATTTATAAATAGGCATAATTGAAAGATTGCCTAATCCAACCCCTCTATCCCTCTCTATGTAAGAGACAGTTTGGTTAAAAAAAAAATATTTTAAGTGCCGTGGTTGCCATTAAATGATCTGGATAACAATCGAGGGCAAACCATTTTGTCGCTCTCTTTCTTGAATCTACTTCAAAGCGACAAGGGGTTAGGAAAGCAGTAGTCAGATTTTGGTTTAATTTACAAGGCCATTAAGAAAGTTTTTTTATGGGTTTTACTTGGCTGATTTTTTCTTTTAAGAAGGGTGTCTTATTGATTTTATCAACATTAGTTGTTGTAATAGAGTTCATCGGACCCTCATCAGACTTTGATGAAAACCTCATGTTCGATTCTCACTTGAAGACACCATCCAAGTGCCTGAAATTCGTGAAGAAATTTCTTGTCTTTTCTTTCTGGCGTTCCCAATTTAGAGGTTGAAGATAGGGACAATCCTTTCATTATGAAGTTTCTTTCTAGACTTTATTATGAATGGACTAAGGCCTATTACGTTCTTAACTTTAAACCCCCCCCCCCCAATTATTTGAGCTCATATTGGGGTTTAATAAACTGAACCCATTCTGAAAGCCCATATGTGGGGTTTAATAAACTATACCCATTATGAAAACCCATATGTGGGGTTTAATAAACTAAACCCATTATGAAAACCCATATTATGAGATTTAATAAAATGAACCCATTATGTAAACCCATCTCTTTCCTTGTTTAAACCCATTAAAGGGCTTTTAATTAATTGAAACCATGAGCCTATTATGAAAATCAATATATTTTCTTTGTTTAAGCCCATTAAAGGGTTATTATATAAATAGAAAGAGAAATAAGAAACCACAAACACTTTTGTCATTATTTCTATTCTTGGTTATTTATT